>NW_027017986.1:0-162558 GCF_032854445.1 Liolophura sinensis
AAATCAAGGCTGATTATATGGATTATAAATTTATATATACTGACGGGTCGAAGGATGGGGACACGGTTGCGGCTGCGGCTGTTTTAGAGCAGCGGGTCACTTCTCTTCGTCTGCAACCGTCATCTTCTATCTTTTCTGCAGAGGCCAGGGCTATACTCCTGGCCTTATCATATGTTTCCTCTGGGCATCTCCAGAGGGCAGTGATATGCAGCGACTCGCTGTCTTGCCTTTTGGCGATTCAGAATAATAAATTTCAAAATCCATTGATACTTGAGATAATAGCCAAACACCGAAAACTAATTAAAAGAGGTAAAGATATTATATTCTGTTGGATACCAAGTCACACTGGTATCCATAGGAACACAGCCGTGGACAGGGAGGCGAAAGCTGCCCTATATAAACCTGTATCTCGGGTTAAAATCCCTTATACTGACGTGAAGTCTAATATTCTTAAATATATTCGTCGCCTTTGGCAGGGTGAATGGGACTTGCAGATCCATAATAAACTGCATGCCATTCATCCTATCATTGGCTACAATGTCTATACTTGTTAAATGTCTCGCAGAGACCAAGTAGTTTTAGCGAGGTGTCGTGTTGGGCATTCTCATCTGACACACAATTTCATCTTAGATGGGAGAAGTGCTCCCGAGTGTGTTGGTTGTGCTGCTCAATACGGCATCAAACATATCTTGGTTGACTGTGTAGACTTTGCTCATGTTCGGCAAAGGTTCTACACGGTCACATCTATATATGATTTATTTGATAGCGCCGCTGGCGATGTTGTCATCAATTATTTGAAAGCCATTGGCCTATACCATAAAATATAAATTTTAATAGTCATAAATATCTATAGATAAACAGTTATATACATATATATTTATACATGTACTATAACCCTGGTTTTCGAGTTTTAACTATTATTTTTCTTTTATAAGATTTTAAACATGTCTGTACTTTTTGTTTTTACTTTGGTGTTCATATTATCATATCGAAAAACCTTAACCGTCTCACATTTTCACCTTGTTCTTGCCACGATATGGCTGAAATATTGCCGATGTGGCGTTAAGCCATAATCATTCATTCATTCATTCTAATAACCTTTGGCTGAAAACCAATGTGCCGTTCGATAGCCCAGAAGATGTCAATCTTTGTTACATGACCATTTAACTGGCCCAGCAATTGTGTTACTTCTAGCTCGAAGACTATCCCAATTGCTTTTCATACATGTGCCACCTTCCCACATCATTTGTATATAGAAAAATATAGGGTACTTGATACAGTCTGTTGCAAAAAATTACCAATTCACACTGATGCACACAATTTTGGTGCCAAAATGCGTAATATAATGTAAGCAATCCATAATTGTTTAAATGTTGAAAATTTCTCTGGCTTCTAAGGAGAAAAATCCGTTGCTGCGGACACCTGTATGACGTCAACCATATTTTAAACGCCGATACAGCTAGAACTATTTGTGGGAGAGCAATGCGGTTTGCACCATTCAAATTCTCTTTACAAAATACGTCGGATTAGCCTCTGTGCAAGCTCATTTGAGCAATTTTTCTATTTTCGAATGAAATAATGTAATCAATGCATGATTGTTTGAGTTGGAAATTTCTCTGGTTTCTAAAAAGAAAAATCTGTTGCTGGGCACACACCATTATGACGTCAACCATATTTTAAACGCCGATACAGCTAGAACTCTTGGTGGGAGAGCAATGCGGTTTGCACCATTCGAAAATACGTCGGATTAGCCTCTGTGCAAGCTCATTCGAGCAATTTTTCCATTTTAAAATTCTTTGCCTGATTATTTTGCTGTTTGACATTAGCTACTATATAGAGTGTACCATCGCGATTGATTATTTCTCTGATAAACCTTTGGCTAAAGCTAATGTGCCGTTCGATAGCCCAGATGTCAAATCTTTGGTACATGACCATTTAACTGGCCCCATCAATTACCTTACTTCTAAGTCGAAAACTAACCCAATGGCTTTACATACATGTACTATTTTACGACATAAATTGTATATAGAAAAATAGGGTACTTGATACAGTCTATTGTAAAAAAAACTACAATTTCACACTGATGCAGACAATTATGGGGCCAAAATGCGTAATATGATGTAAGCAATCCATAAGTTTTCAAAAGTTGCATAATATCTCTAGGTTCTAGGGAGAAAAATCCGTTGCTGGGCACACCATTATGACGTCAACCATATTTTAAACGTCGATGCAGCTAGAACTGTTGATCGGAAAGCAATGCTGTTTTCACCATTCGATTTTTCGTTACAAAATACGTCGGATTAGCCTTTGGAAGCTCATTTGAGCAATTTTTCTATTTTCGAATAAAAAAATGTAATCAATGCATGGTTGTTTGAAAAAAACTACAATTTCACACTGATGCGCACAATTGTGGTGCCAAAATACGTAATATGATGTAAGCAATCCATAAGTTTTCAAAAGTTGCAAAATTTCTCTGGTTTGTAAGGAGAAAAATCCGTTGCTGGGCGCACCATTATGACGTCAACCATAATTTAAACGCAGATACAGCTAGAACTACTGGTTGGAAAGCAATGCGGTTTGCACAATTAGAATTCTTGTTACAAAATACGTCGGATTAGCCTCTTTTCAAGCTCATTCGAGCAATTTTTCCAGTTTAAAATTTTTTGGCTGATTATTTTGCTGATTGACATTAGCTACAATGTAGAGTGTACCATCGCCACTGATCATTTCTCTGATAAACCTTTGGCTAAAACTAATGTGCCGTTCAGTGGCCCAAAAGTTGTCCAATCTTTGGTACATGACCATTTAACTGGCCCGTCAATTATCTTACTTCTAAGTCGAAAATTAACCCAATGGCTTTACATACATGTACTTACCTTACCGCATCAATTGTATATAGAAAAAAAAGGGTACTTGACACAGTCTGTTTAAAAAAAACCCTACTATTTCACACTGATGCACACAATTGTGGTGTCAAAATACGTAATATAATGTAAGCAATCCATAAGTTTTTAAATGTTGGAAAATTTTCTCTGGCTTCTAAGGAGAAAAATCCGTTGCTGGGGACACCATTATGACGTCAACCATATTTCAAACGCCGATACAGCTAGAAGTATTGGTCGGAAAGCAATGCGGTTTGCACTATTCGAATTCTCGTTACAAAATACGTCGGATTAGTCTCTTTGCAAGCTCATTCGAGCAATTTTTCTATTTTCGAATGAAATAATGTAATCAATGCATGATTGTTTAAAAGTTGCAAAATTTCTCTGGTTTGTAAGGAGAAAAATCTGTTGCTGGGCACACCATTATGACGTCAACCATAATTTAAACGCCGATACAGCTAGAAGTATTGGTTGGAGAGCAATGCGGTTTGCACATTTAGAATTCTCTTTACAAAATACGTCGGATTAACCTCTTTGGAAGCTCATTCGAGCAATTTTTCCATTTTCGAATAAAATATTGTAATCAATGCATAAATGTTTGAATGTTGGAAAATTCCTCTACATTTAAAGGAGAAAAATCCGTTGCTGTGCACACCATTACGACGTCAACCATATTTTAAACGCAGATACAGCTAGAAGTATTGGTCGGAAAGCAATGCGGTTTGCACTATTCGAATTCTTGATACAAAATACGTCGGATTAGCCTTTTAGCAAACTCATTTTTTGCAGAATTTTTCCATTTTCAATTTTTGGCCTGATTATTTTGCTGATTGACATCAGCTACAACGTAGTGTGTACCACTGTGATTGGTTATTTCTCTAAAAAACCTTTGGCTGAAACCAATGTGCCGTTCGATAGCCCAGAAGATGTCCAATCTTTGTTACATGACCATTTAACTGGCCCAGCAATTGTGTTACTTCTAGCTCGAAGACTATCCCAATTGCTTTTCATACATGTGCCACCTTCCCACATCATTTGTATATAGAAAATATAGGGTACTTGATACAGTCTGTTGCAAAAAATTACCAATTCACACTGATGCACACAATTTGGTGCCAAAATGCGTAATATAATGTAAGCAATCCATAATTGTTTAAATGTTGGAAAATTTCTCTGGCTTCTAAGGAGAAAAATCCGTTGCTGCGGACACCTGTATGACGTCAACCATATTTTAAACGCCGATACAGCTAGAACTATTTGTGGGAGAGCAATGCGGTTTGCACCATTTGAATTCTCGTTACAAAATACGTTGGATTAGCCTCTGTGCAAGCTCATTTGAGCAATTTTTCTATTTTCGAATAAAAAATAATGTAATGAATGCATGATTGTTTGAGTTGGAAAATTTCTCTGGTTTCTAAAAAGAAAAATCCGTTGCTGGGCACACCATTATGACATCAACCATAATTTAAACGCCGATACAGCTAGAACTGTTGGTTGGAAAGCAATGCGGTTTGCACATTTAGAATTTTCGTTACAAAATACGTTGGGTTAGCCTCTTTGCAAGCTCGTTCGAGCAATTTTTCCATTTTAAAATTTTTGCCTGATTATTTTGCTGATTGACATTTGCTACAATGTAGAGCATACCATCGCCACTGATCATTTCTCTGATAAACCTTTGGCTAAAACTAATGTGCCGTTCAGTGGCCCAGAAGATGTCAAATCTTTGGTACATAACAATTTAACTGGCCCATCAATTATCTTACTTCTAAGTCGAAAACCATCCCAATGGCTTTACATACATGTACTATTTTACCACATAAATTGTACATAGAAAAAAAGGGTACTTGACACAGTCTGTTGTAAAAAAAAATTACCATTTCACACTGATGCACACAATTGTGGTGTCAAAATACGTAATATAATGTAAACAATCCATAAATGTTCAAATGTTGGATAATTTCTCTGGCTTCTAAGGAGAAAAATCCGTTGCTGGGGACACCTGTATGACGTCAACCATATTTTAAACGCCGATACAGCTAGAACTATTTGTGGGAGAGCATTGCAGTTTGCACTATTCGAATTCTCTTTACAAAATACGTGGGATTATCCTCTTTGCAAGCTCATTTGAGCAATTTTTCCATTTTCGAATAAAATATTGTAATATTGCATGATTGTTTGAAAGTTGCAAAATTTCTTATCTTTCTAAGAAGAAAAATCCGTTGCTGGGCACACCATTATGACGTCAACCATACTTAAAACGCCGATACAGCTAGAAGTATTGGTCGGAAAGCAATAGTTTCTCGTCACAAAATACCTCGGATTAGCCTCTTTTCAAGCTCATTTAAGCAATTTTTCCTTTTTTGAATGTTTGCCTGATTTTTTTGCTTATTAACATCAGCCACAATGTAGTGTGTATTCCCACCAATACTGTTAGCTGTAGAGCCGTTTAAATTATGACGTCATAATGGTGTGCCCAGCTACGGATTTTTCTCCCTATAAACCGAAGAAATTTGGCAACTTTTGAACATTTATGGATTGCTTACATCAATTCACGTCTATTGGCACCGCATTTATGTGCATCAGTGTTAAATTGTAGTTTTCAGAACACACTTTATCAAGTACCCTATATTTTCTATATACAGATGATTTGCTAAAAAGTACATGTATGTAAAGCCATTGGGATAGTGTATGACCTGGAATTAAGAGAATTAGTGGGCTAGATAAAAAGATCCTGGACTAAAAATTCCAAATCTTCTGGTCTACAGAAACAAAACATTAGTTTCAGCCCAAAGTTTAATAGAGAAATGACCAGTCGCGATGGTACACACTACATTGTAGCTGATGTCAATCAGCAAACTAATCATGCAAAAATTTAAAAGTGAAAAAATTGCGCGAATGACCTTGGAAATAGGCCAATATGATGTATTTTGTGGCGAGACATCAAAAGGTGCAAACCGCATTGCACTCCCACCAATACTGTTAGCTGTAGATCTGTTTAAATTTGTATGACGTCATAATGGTGTGTCCAGGAACGGATTTTTCTCCTTAGAAACCAGAGAAATTTTGCAACTTTTGAACATTTATGGATTGCTTACATCAATACACGCCTATTGGCACCGCATTTATGTGCATCAGTGTTAAATTGTAGTCTTCAGAACAGACTGTGTCAAGTACCCTATATTTGCTATATACAAATGATGTGCTAAAAAGCACATGTATGTAAAGCCATTGGGATAGTCTTCGACTAAGAAGTAATTAAATTGCGGGGCTAGGTAAAAAAATCATGTCCCAAGAATTCGTCAACTTCTGGGTTACCGAACAGAAGAACAGATTTAGCTAAATGTTTATTAGAGAAATGACCAGTCGTCATTGTACACACTATATTGTAGTTGATGTCAATCAGCCAACTAATCATGCAAAAATTCAAAAGTGAAAAAATTGCTCCAATGACCTTGCAAATAGGCCAAACTGATATACTTTGTGGCGAGACATCAAATGGTGCAAACCGCGTTGCTCCAGAACCAATACTGTTAGCTGTAGAACCGTTTAAAATATGTATTGCGTCATAATGGTGTGTCCAGCATGGGATTTTTCTCCCTAGAAACCAAAGAAATTTTGCAACTTTTGAACATTTATGGTTTCTTACATTAATTTACCTCTATTGCACCATAATTATGTGCATCAGTGCTAAATTGTAGTTTTCAGAACACACTTTATCAAGTACCCTATATTTTCTATATACAAATGATATGCTAAAAAGTACATGTATGTAAAGCCATTGGGATAGTCTTCGACTAAGAAGTAATACAATTGCTGGGCCAGTTAAAAAATTCATGTCCCAAAGATTCGTCATCTTCTGGGTTACCGAACAGAACATTAGTTTTAGCCCAAAGTTTAATAGAGAAATGACCAGTCGCGATGGTACACACAACATTGTAGTTGATGTCAATCAGCCAACTAATCATGCAAAATTCCAAAGCAAAAAAATTACGCAAATGAGCTTGCAAATAGGCCAATATGACGTATTTTGTGGCGAGACATCGAATGGTGCAAACCTCATTGCACTCCCACCAATACTGTTAGCTGTAGAGTCGTTTAAATTTGTATGACGTCATAATGGTGTGTCCAGCAACGGATTTTTTTCCTTAGAAACAAGAGAAATTTTGAAACTTTTGAATGAATGAATGAATGATTATGGCTTAACGCCACATCGGCAATATTTCAGCCATATCGTGGCAAGAACAAGGTGAAAATGTGAGACGGTTAAGGTTTTCGATATGATAATATGAACACCAAAAGTAAAACAAAAAGTACAGACATGTTTAAAACCGTATAAAAGAAAAATAATAATAACTAGGGTTATAGTACATGTGTAAATATATATGTATATAACTGTTTATCTATAGATATTTATGACAATTAAAATTTATATTTTATGGTATAGGCAAATGGCCTTCAAATAAATTATGACAACATCGCCAGCGATGCTATCAACTAAATCATATATAGAGTTGACCGTGTAGAACCTTTGCCGAACATGAGCAAAGTCTACACAGTCAACCAAGATATGTTTGATGCCGTATTGAGCAGCACAACCAACACACTCGGGAGCACTTCTCCCATCTAAGATGAAATTGTGTGTCAGATGAGAATGCCCAACACGACACCTCGCTAAAACTACTTGGTCTCTGCGAGACATTTGACAAGTATAGACATTGTAGCCAATGATAGGATGAATGGCATGCAGTTTATTATGGATCTGCAAGTCCCATTCACCCTGCCAAAGGCGACGAATATATTTAAGAATATTACACTTCACGTCAGTATAAGGGATTTTAACCCGAGATACAGGTTTATATAGGGCAGCTTTCGCCTCCCTGTCCACGGCTGTGTTCCTATGGATACCAGTGTGACTTGGTATCCAACAGAATATAATATCTTTACCTCTTTTAATTAGTTTTCGGTGTTTGGCTATTATCTCAAGTATCAATGGATTTTGAAATTTATTATTCTGAATCGCCAAAAGGCAAGACAGCGACTCGCTGCATATCACTGCCCTCTGGAGATGCCCAGAGGAAACATATGATAAGGCCAGGAGTATAGCCCTGGCCTCTGCAGAAAAGATAGAAGATGAAGGTGGCAGACGAAGAGAAGTGACCCGTTCCTCTAAGACAGCCGCAGCCGCAACCCTGTCCCCATCCTTTGACCCGTCAGTATATATAAATTTATAATCCATAAAATCAGCAGAGGATTTGTATTGGATTTATTATATTTACGTACATCAAACATTAGTTTAGGTTGTGGGAGAAGCCGTGGAGGAGAGTCCGGAAAAGACACCGGAGCTATATTCTCTAGCTTGATGTTAGCTCCCACAATATGGTCCCGTATGCAAAGACCAAACGAAGGGATCTTGTTAGGACATTTACTATATTTGTCTACATATAATGGGTTAAAAACACAGTCATAGGCAGGGTTTGTTGGATGAGCTTTAAGCTTACTAGCGTATTGAAGGCTAAGTTTTATACGTCGGTTATATAAAGAAGGCTCATTTGCCTCCACGTATAAACTTTCTACCGGTGAGGTTCTAAAAGCACCAAGGCTGAGCCTCAAACCTTGGTGATGAACAGGATCCAACATTTTAATGTACGACTTCCTAGCGGAACCGTAAATGATAGATCCATAGTCCAATTTAGACCTCACCAGAGAACGATATAAATTAAGTAAAACTGATCGGTCAGCACCCCAATCGGTGCTAGACACGACCTTAATTATATCGAGAGCCTTTGTACATTTACCTTTAAGCATTTTAATATGAGGTATAAAAGATAGTTTACTAACATATATTATACCTAAAAATTTTGTTTCTCCAACAATTTTAACCTGTTCACCACAAAAATTAAGCTCAGGGTCAAGATGAAGTTTCCGTTTGTTACAAAAATGCATACCGACGGTTTTAGACGTTGAAAATCTAAAACCGTTTTCAGTTGCCCATTTCTCGATCTTATTGAGACAAAGCTGCAACTGATGTTCAATATTATTCATATTCTTAGCTCGGTAGCCTATAAGGAAATCATCCACGTATAAAGAACCCTCTGTACTCGATGTTAATGTTTTTGCTAGGCTATTTATTTTTATGCTAAACAGAGTTGGTGATAGAATGCTGCACTGGGGTACACCCATTTCCTTCTCATAAGAGTCAGAAAGAGTGGACCCCACCCGTACCTTAAACTGACGATCCGATAAAAATTCGGATATAAATATAGGTAAGCGACCTTTAAGACCCATATCAGCGAGATCTTTTAAAATACCATATTTCCATGTGGTGTCGTAGGCCTTTTCAAGGTCGAAAAATATGGACACCACATGTTCGTTATTCATGAAGCCATTGCGAATAAAGGTTCCGAATCGAACAAGGTGATCTAAAGTAGATCGACCTTGACGAAAACCGCATTGAATATTAGAAAGTAACTTGTTGGTTTCCAGAAACCAAACAAGTCTATGATTAATCATCCGTTCCATAGTCTTACAGACACAGCTGGTAAGAGCTATGGGACGGTAATTATTTGGATCAGTATGATCCTTACCCGGTTTGGGAACCGGGATAATACACGCCTCTCTCCATGATGGTGGAAAATTACCATTTATCCAAATATCATTAAGCAAATCCAACAGAGTCTCCAGTGGCTCAGGGGGTAAATGATTCAGAAACTTAAAATATACATTATCAGGACCACAAGCAGTATCGTGGGCCTTTTTAATGCAGTTTTAAGTTCTTCAATATTAAAAGGATGATTATAATCTTCTAAATTCTTAGAAGAAAAGGGCAATTTCATTTTCTCCTTCTGGATTGTAATACGTTGGAATTCTTTAGTATAATTCTCAGAAGAAGATTTGTTTGAAATTGTTTCAGCTAGTTTATTAGCTATATCGGGTGGAGAAGTTAATATATTATCTCCATCTTTCAAATGCTGAACTTTTGCTTTATTATTTTTGCCCTTAAGTTTCTGAACCATGATCCAGACCTTACGCATGGGTGTTTTTGACGTATTGCCCGAAACAAAGTTCCGCCAACAAGATCGTCTCTTGGACTTGAGTAATCGACGAGCCTTAGCTCTAAAAATACGAACCTGGTTTAAATTGTTATCAGTAGGACATATATTAAAATTTCGCTGGGCCTTTTTGCGGTCTTTAATGGCTTTGCGACAGTCCTTATCATACCAGGGTTTGCTTTTGGATTGTGGATTTGTCGAGGTTTTAGGGATAGTTCTATCGGCAGCTCGTAATAAAAGCTCGTTGAATTTTAATATAGGATCATTTGTTGCATTGAGAGTCTTTGGAGTGATATCAGCCTCACAGAACACCTCAAATGCGATCCAATCTGCTTTATCGAATTTCCACCTAGCTACACGTTCTAAAGAATTAGAAGTGATATGCTCTAGGATTATAGGAAAATGGTCACTACCACAAAGATCGTCATGCACCTTCCAAGAAAAATCAAGGAAAAGTGATTTATCCGCGATAGTGAGATCGATAGCAAAATAAGCGCCATTACCTGGATGTAAATAGGTATTAGAACCATCATTGAAATAACACAGTTCCTCCTTCGATAAGAAGTCTTCGACTACCTTGCCCTTATTATTTATGTTATTACTGCCCCATAGGGGGTTATGGGAATTAAAATCTCACAGTATTTTAAACAGTTTAGGTAACTGTTCTTTTAAATTGTGTAACTGAAAAGCTGACAAAGAAGTGTTCGGAGGTATATACACCGAACATAATGTGACTGTTTCATATAATGAAACACGAACGGCCACAGCTTGAAGCTCTGTATCCAGAGCTACAGGGCTGTGGATAATATTGTTATTTATGAATATTGAGGAGCCGCCTGCAGCTCGCTCTTCTTCAATACAATATGTGCTATAAAGGGAATAATTTTTAAGAGTTATTTTATCTTTGTCAGATGTCTTCAGGTGAGTTTCCTGAACACACAGGGCAACTGGATTGAAAGATTGAACTAGCTGTGTTATTTCAATAAAATTTGCCTTAAGACCTCGACAATTCCACTGTATAATTTTATCTAAGGAAGACATTATGGAGGTAGGCGTATAGGAGATTTATGCTTGGACCGAGGTCGACCCTTCCTTGGAGATCGGCTGCAAGATCTCCCTGGTGCGGGTGATGTATCCATCACCTCCGCGTCTGATGTTGAAGGATCGACATCCTCCAACGATTCAAACCTATTAAAAGTTTGGATAGGGTCCCTGGTGGCCTTGGAAGAACGTTCCACAGGACCACTAGGTTTATTATTATTATTATTCTTATTATTCGTTCCTTTGCTTGGCTTTTTGTCTGGGAATTTATTAGGTTCAGCTGTTTTACGTTGTTCTATATTTTTGGGAGTTTCGGAACTTGTTGATATAGTTTGTGTAGAACAAGAGCTATATTTTGGCTGGGCTGCAGGTTTAACAGAAGTTTGAGCATATATGGTTTGGGGCTGATCGTTTCCAATTGGCCAAGTGAGTGATGTCTGAGTAGCAACAGATGTTGTAACTCGCTTGACCATATTTGAAAACAAAGCCCGTGATGTATTGCACACTAATTTGCGCGCTTCCTGGTACGGGATGTTATTTTTAACTTTTAAAGTAACTATCTGTTTTTCTTTCAGGAATAATGGACAGTCTTTAGAGGAGGCCATATGATCTCCACTGCAATTACAGCATTTAAATGTGTCACCGCAGTCGAAACCCTCATGACCTTCCTTCCCTCATCGGAAACAAATCAATTTATTTATACATTGGCCCTTGCCGTGACCAAATTTTTGGCACGTAAACACCTTGTCGGGTTGGGAATGTACAGGTCAACGCAAACCTTGTACGGGCCAATGTAAATGGATGACGGAAGTGATGTGCTGTTGAATGTTAGTAAGTAAGTGTTGAGTTTAATGATGTTGCCAGATTTTTTCGTAACGAAACGTTCAACATTGGTAACACCCTCAGACTTAAATTCAGCACAAATTTGTTCTTCAGACAGGTCATTCAGATCCCGATCCCTGTCCCGTATGATGCCCTTGCAGCTATTTAGGGATTTATGTGGTGATGCAAAAACAGGCACGTTCAAAACGGAATTCAATGATAATAAATTGAATGCCTGCTGTTTTCAGAAACATTCAATAAGGATATCGCCAGATCTTAATTTTTTAACGTTTTTAACTTTACCAGCTGAACCTTCTATTGTTTTTTTTTTTTAGAGCGAATGGATCAAGTTTAGACACAGGACGTTGGTCGTTTTTCGTTGATAAAACAATGAAAGCCTGCCAACTGTCCGCTCCATTGCCTATTTCCAGAAATTCCTCATTTTTACGTTTTTTTGCGGTGTTTACTGGAGCATTTGATATGGTTTTTGAGGAAGACATAATTGATATAATAAGAAATTCACCTTACGTGTCCCCCACCCGCCATGGAGTGCCAACAAGGGCGAATCGACCTCTGCGGATGTCCAGCAGAAATTAGACACAGGGAATCCACGCAAGGTATACTCGAACAGATTGAGTTATACCGACAAGGTTAAACCCAATCTGCTCGATTGACCCATTAGCCACCGCCTTCTACATCGATCCCAGAGAAGAGCATTTGGGGAAATACCAATTTCACATCACAGTAAGTGAAAGAAATGACCAACGAGATCATCTGTAGGGCTTGACGTGACCAGCCGAGTGATCGGACCGGGCCCATACGACCTCCCGTCTCTCTCCAAGTAAGGGCCAAAGTGGCGTGTTGGACGTGAGGATCTCGCAAGACCAACACCCCCTCAGCCACCAGGATCCCATCCTCGAAGATTACGGGTCGCAACCCACGGCAAACAGGTCGCTTCCCGGTTGCCTCTCACACAACCGAGAAGATGTGAGCCTATTGTATTCACCGGGCTCACACATAAGAGCTCTAGGTGAGTCGACTTTTACGACAAGCTTGCCTAGAGGGCTGAGGTCCTATTCTTATCACCCCGGAAACAACACGGGGGAACTCATAATGGAAAGTTGAATATAGTAATCACCAGTCGCGATGGTACATAGTAAATGTAGCCGATTTCAATTAGCAAAAAGACTAGGCAAAAATCCAAAAGTGGAAAAACTGTTCCAATGCTGCTGGTAAGAGGCTAATCCGACGTATTTTGTAACAAGAAATCGAATGGTGCAAACCGCGTTGCTCTCCGACCAGCACTTTTGGCAGTAGCTACAATTGAATGATCATTGATGTCAAAATCAGGTGCCCAGCAACGGCTCTTACTCCATGGAAACCAAGGAAATTTGCAATTTTTCAACAGCTAGAGATGCCTGGCTTAATTCCGCATCTTTTGGCACCTTATTGATGTGGGTCAGTGTTCAATTGTACTTTTTACAGCAGACTGTATAAAGTACCTTGTGTTTTTTTTATATACAAATTGTGTGGTTTTTCTACATGTAGATAAATACATTGAGTTTGTCTTCGACTTAGAAGTAAGACATTTGCTGGGTGAGTTAAATGGGCTTGGCCCAAAGATTTGACGTCTTCTGGGCCACCGAAGGGCACATAACTTATAATGAAAAGTTGAATATAGCATTGACCAGTCGCGATGGTACATAGTAAATGTAGCCGATTTCAATTAGCAAAAAGACCAGGCAAAAATCCAAAAGTGGAAAAACTGTTCCAATGCTGCTGGTAAGAGGCTAATCCGACGTATGTTGTGACGAGAAATCGAATGGTGCAAACCGCGTTGCTCTCCGACCAATACTTTTGGCTGTAGCCACAATTGAATGATCATTGATGTCAAAATCAGGTGCCCAGCAACGGTTCTTACTCCATGGAAACCAAGGAAATTTGCAATTTTTCAACAGCTAGAGATGCCTGGCTTAATTCCGCATCTGTTGGCACCTTATTGATGTGGGTCAGTGTTCAATTGTACTTTTTACAGCGGACTGTATCAAGTACCTTGTGTTTTTTTATATACAAATGGTGTGGTTTTTCTACATGTACATAAAGACATTGAGTTTGTCTTCGACTTAGAAGTAAGACATTTGCTTGGTGAGTTAAATGGGCTTGGCCCAAAGATTTGACGTCTTCTGGGCTACCGAAGGGCACATAACTTATAATGAAAAGTTGAATATAGCATTGACCAGTTGCGATGGTACATAGTAAATGTAGCCGATTTCAATTCGCAAAAAGACCAGGCAAAAATCCAAAAGTGGAAAAACTGTTCCAATGCTGCTGTTTAGGGGCTAACCCGAAGTATTTTGTGACGAGAAATCGAATGGTGCAAACCGCATTGCTCTCCGACCAATACTTTTGGTTGTAGCCTCAATTGAATGATCATTGATGTCAAAATCACGTGCCCAGCAACGGCTCTTACTCCATGGAAACCAAGGAAATTTGCAATTTTTCAACAGCTGGAGATGCCTGGCTTAATTCCGCATCTGTTGGCACCTTATTGATGTGGGTCAGTGTTCAATTGTACTTTTTACAGCAGACTGTATCAAGTACCTTGTGTTTTTTATATACAAATGGTGTGGTTTTTCTACATGTACATAAAGACATTGAGTTTGTCTTCGACTTAGAAGTAAGACATTTGCTTGGTGAGTTAAATGGGCTTGGACCAAAGATTTGACGTCTTCTGGGCTACCGAAGGGCACATAACTTATAATGAAAAGTTGAATATAGCATTGACCAGTTGCGATGGTACATAGTAAATGTAGCGGATTTCAATTCGCAAAAAGACCAGGCAAAAATCCAAAAGTGGAAAAACTGTTCCAATGCTGCTGTTTAGGGGATAATCCGACGTATTTTGTGACGAGAAATCGAAAGGTGCAAACCGCATTGCTCTCCGACCAATACTTTTGGTTGTAACCACAATTGAATGATCATTGATGTCAAAATCACGTCCCCCGTGGGGTTTCCGGGGTGATAAGAATAGGACCTCAGCCCTCTAGGCAAGCTTGTCGTAAAAGTCGACTAACCTAGAGCTCTCCTGTGTGAGCCCGGTGAATATAATAGTCTCACATCTTCCCGGTTGTGTGAGAGGCAACCGGGGAGCGACCTGTTTGCCGTGGGTTGCGACCCGTAATCTACGAGGACGGGATCCTGGTGGCTGAGGGTGGGTTGGTCTTGCGAGATCCTCACGCCCAACACGCCACTTTGGCCCTTACTTGGAGAGAGACGGGAGGTCGGATGGGCCCGGTCCGATCAATCGGCTTGGTCATGTCTTGCCTCTGCGTTGTCCCAATTGCTTCAATAACAGCACATCATTTAGCGAACAAATTTTATTTCTGAAATATCGTTTGCAGGACTACGTTTTGAGGCGGTGGCTCATGGGTCAATCGAGTAGATTGAATTTAACCTTTGGTATAAATCAATCTGTTCGAGTATACCTCATATGGAATCCTTGGTGTCTTTCCTGCTGGGTATTCCCAGGTTCAGGCATCGCCCTTGTTGGCACTCCGTGGTGGGTGGGGAACATATGGGGTGAAATTTACAAATATATGCCATGTCTTCTTCAAAACTTTCTTTAAATGCTTCAAATGTATGTAACCGGTCTTCCTCTCAGCCGACTTTGTCTTTAAGTGCTGATAAAAAGAGGAAGTTATCAGACTCGCTTGATAATGAACAGAACAGTTGGCCGGCTTTCATTGTTCTCTCAACTAAGAGTGAACAAAAGCCGGCTTCAAAAATTCATCCGTTTCTGTTGCAAAGGGCTCTCCAGGGTGCAGCTGGAACTCTTAAAAATGTTAAAAAACTGAGATCCGGAGACATTCTCATTGAATGTTTCCGGCAACAACAATCAAAAAATTTACTTAACTTAAATAAAATATCTGATATATCTGTTTTCACCTCCCCTCACCATTCCCTGAACAGCTGTCAGGGAATCATTCGTGACAGGGATGGTGATATAGCTGACCTAACTGAGGAAGAAATCTGCGAAGAACTAAATTCACAGGGTGTTATCAGAGTAAAACGCTTCGTTACGAAGAAATCTGGTAACATCCTTAAACTTAATACTTATCTGCTAACATTTAACACTACCTCCCTTCCGTCGCATATTTACGTTGGCCCCTATAGGGTTAATGTGGATTTATATATCCCAAATCCTATACGTTGTTTTAATTGCCAACGATTTGGTCATGGCAAGGGACAATGTAAGAACAAACTCATTTGCTTCAGATGCGGCAGTGAAGGGCATGATGGTTTCGGCTGCAGCAACACAGTTAAGTGTTGCAACTGCAGTGGTGATCACATGGCTTCATCAAGGGATTGTCCGCTTTTCGTGAAGGAAAAACAAATTATCAACCTGAAAATTAAAAACAACATATCATATCAGGAAGCCCGGAAATTAGCCTCACTTAGTAATACTTCTCCACAGACTTCGTTTGCCAATGTGGTCAAGCGAGTAGCAACTGTTGCTACTCAAACCTCTTGGACTTGGCCCATTGGAAACGACAAACCTAGTTATGTTTCTTTGCAAATTTCGTCTCAACCCTCGTTAAATTCTTCCTCAACTCAGACTACTTCAACACACCAAATAAAAACAGTAAACAATACAGAGCATCCTGGTAAACCAGCTGAGCCCAATTCCTCTAAAAATAATGACAAAAACAAATCCAAAAACAAATCTCAAAATAATAATAACCAAACAACTGATAAACCTAGTGGCCCGACAGAGCGTCCCTCTAAGGCCACTAGGGATCCTATACAAACTTTTAATAAGTTTGGATCGTTGGAGGACGTTGGTCCTTCAACATCAGATGCGGAGGTGATGGATATATCACCCGCACCAGGGAGATCTAACAGCCGATCTCCACGAAAGGGTCGCCCGCGGTCCAAACACAAAGAGAAATCTCCGATACGTCTCCCTCCATAATGGCGATATACGATAAAATTATACAGTGGAATTGTCGAGGTCTTAAAGTAAATTTTATTGAAATAACACAGCTAGTTCAATTACTAAATCCTATTGCCCTTTGTCTTCAGGAGACTCACCTGAAGACATCTGACAAAGATAAAATAAATCTTAAAAATTATTCTTTATATACTACTTATTCAAATGAAGAAGAGCGAGCTGCAGGCGGCTCCTCAATATTCATAAATAACAATATTATCCACAGCCCTGTTTCTCTGGATACAGAGCTTCAGGCTGTGGCCGTCCGTGTTTCGTTGTCTAAAACAATCACATTATGTTCCGTTTATATACCTCCAAACACTTCTCTGTCAGCTTCTCAGTTACATAATCTTACAGAACAATTACCTAAACCGTTTATTATTATGGGAGATTTTAATTCCCATAACCCTCTATGGGGCAGTAATAACATAAATAATAAGGGCAAGATAGTCGAAGACTTCTTATCTAACGATGAACTGTGTTATTTCAATGATGGTTCTAATACCTATTTACATCCGGGTAATGGCACTTATTCTGCTATCGATCTCACTATCTCAGATCCATCACTTCTCCCAGATTTTTCTTGGAGGGTGCATGACGATCTTTGTGGTAGTGACCATTTTCCTATAATCCTAGAACATATCACTTCTAATTCTTTAGAACGTGTAGCTAGGTGGAAATTCGATAAAGCAGATTGGATCGCATTTGAGATGTTCTGTGAGGCTGACATCACTCCAGAGAATCTCAATGCTGCAGAAGATCCTCTTTTAAAATTTAATGAACTTATATTAACAGCAGCTGATAGAACCATACCTAAGACCTCGACAAATCCCAAATCCAAAAGTAAACCCTGGTACGACGATGACTGTCGCAAAGCCATAAAGGATCGCAAAAAGGCCGAGCGCAGATTTAATCATTGTCCTGATAATAATAATTTAAACCAGGTCCGTATATTCGGAGCTAAGGCTCGCCGATTAATTAAATCTAAGAGACGTACTTGTTGGCGGAACTTTGTTTCAGGTATTACGTCAAAAACACCCATGCGTAAGGTCTGGAACATGGTTCAGAAGCTTAGGGGCAAAAACAACAAAGCCAAAATTCAGCATTTAAAAGATGGCGATACCCTATTAACATCGCCATCTGAAATAGCGAATAAACTAGCTGAAACAATATCTCAGAAATCTTCTTCTGAGAATTACACTTCTGAGTTTCGACGTATTAAAATACATAAGGAGAAAATTAAATTGCCTTTTTCTTCTAAGAGTTTAGAAGATTATAATCGACGTTTTTCAATTGAGGAACTTAAAACTTCTCTTAAAAAGGCCCACGATACTGCGTGTGGCCCTGATAATATATATTATAAGCTTCTGAATCATTTACCATCTGAGCCACTTGAGACTCTCTTAGATTTACTTAATGACATTTGGCAAACTGGTAATTTTCCGCCGACTTGGAGGGAGGCGTGTATTATCCCGGTCCCTAAACCGGGTAAGGATCATACTGATCCAAATAATTACCGTCCCATAGCTCTTACCAGCTGCGTCTGTAAGACTATGGAACGGATGGTAAATGATAGGCTTGTTTGGTTTCTTGAAACCAACAAGCTACTATCTAATATACAATGTGGTTTTCGTCAAGGTCGATCTACTTTAGATCACCTTGTCCGTTTCGAAACTTTTATTCGTGACGGTTTTATTAATAATGAACATGTGGTGTCGATATTTTTTGACCTTGAAAAGGCCTACGACACCACATGGAAATATGGTATTTTAAAGGACCTTTCTGATATGGGTCTTAAAGGCCGCTTACCATCATTTATATCTGAATTTCTATCTGATCGTCAGTTTAAGGTACGGGTGGGGCCCACTCTTTCTGATTCGCATGAGCAGGAGATGGGTGTTCCCCAGGGCAGTATTCTTTCGCCAACACTGTTCAGCATAAAAATTAATAGTTTAGCTAAAACGTTGACATCTGGCACTGAGGGTTCTTTATACGTAGATGATTTCCTGATATGCTACCGTGCTAAAAATATGAATAACATCGAGCGGCAACTGCAGCTTTGTCTCAACAAGATTGAGAAATGGGCAGTTGCCAACGGTTTTAGATTTTCTACATCTAAAACCGTCGGTATGCATTTCTGTAATAAACGGAAACTTCATCTTGACCCTGAGCTTAAATTTTGTGGAGAACCAGTGAAGATTGTTGGGGAAAAAAAATTTTTAGGGGTTATATTTGATAAAAAATTATCCTTTATACCTCATATAAAAATGCTTAAAGCTAAATGTACAAAGGCTCTCGATATAATTAAGGTCGTGTCTAGCACCGATTGGGGTGCTGACCGATCAGTTTTACTTAATTTATATCGTTCTCTGGTGAGGTCTAAATTGGACTATGGATCCATCATTTACGGTTCCGCTAGGAAGTCGTATATTAAAATGTTGGATCCTGTTCATCACCAAGGTTTGAGGCTCAGCCTTGGTGCATTTAGAACCTCACCAGTAGAAAGTTTATACGTCGAAGCTAATGAGCCTTCTTTACATCTCAGACGTATAAAACTATGCCTTCAATATACTACAAAGCTTAAAGCACACCCAACAAACCCTGCCTACGACTGTGTTTTCAATCCGTTGCATGTAGACAAATATAACAAATGTCCTAAAAAGATCCCTTCGTTCGGTCTTCGTGTTCGGGACCACGTTGTGGGAGCTGGCATCGAGCTTGAGAATATAGCTCCGGTTTCTTTTCCGGAGTCCCCTCCTTGGCTTCTCCCACAACCTAAATTGATATTTGATCTACGTAAACATAACAAAAGAAATACGAATCCTCTAATAATTCAGCAAAGTTTTTCTGAGATAAAGGCTAATTATCCAGATTATAAATTTATATATACTGACGGGTCGAAGGATGGGGAGAAGGTTGCGGCTGCGGCTGTCTTAGAACAGCGGGTCACTTCTCTTCGTCTTCCATCCTCATCTTCAATCTTTTCTGCAGAGGCCAGAGCTATACTTCTGGCTTTGTCATATGTTTCTGCTGGGCATGCCCAGAGGGCTGTGATCTGCACGGACTCGCTCTCTTGCCTTTTGGCAATTCAGAATAATAAATTTAAAAATCCTTCCATTCTTGACATATTAGCCGTACATAAAAATCTAATTAAAAGAGGTAAAAATATTGTATTCTGTTGGATACCAAGTCACATTGGTATCCATGGAAACACAGTCGTGGACAGGGAGGCGAAAGCTGCCCTTAAAAAACCCATATCGAAGATGAAAATTTGTTACACTGATTTTAGATATCATATTCTTAAATATATTCGTCGCCTTTGGCAGGATGAATGGGATTTGCAGATCCACAACAAACTGCATGCTATTCATCCTGTCATTGGCAATAATTCTTATACTCTTAATAGGTCTCGTAGGGACCAAGTAGTTCTAACAAGGTGCCGTATTGGGCATTCTCGTCTAACACACAATTTTATCCTAGATGGGAGCAGTGCTCCTGAGTGTGTTGGTTGTAATGCCCAGTACGGCATGAAACATTTTCTCGTTGACTGTGTGGACTTTGCTCATATTAGGCAAAGATTCTACACAGTCAGCTCTATATTTGATTTATTTGACAGTGTCGCTGGCGATACTGTCATTAATTACTTAAAACATATTGGATTATATCATAAGATATAATTTCATTTTATTTCATAGATATTTCTAGTTCATATATACATATTTGTGGTTTTCAAGTTTTTAAAGAGCTTTGATTGTTTTACCTAGTTTTAAACATGTCTGTTATTTTTCATTTGTTTTGTATGTTCATACTTCAGTCTTGAAAACCATATACTGATTCCTGGTTTTAAACATGTTCTCGCCACGATATGGCTGAAATATTGCCGATGTGGCGTAAAGCCATAATCATTCATTCATTCATTCAAAATCACGTGCCCAGCAACGGCTCTTACTCCATGGAAACCAAGGAAATTTGCAATTTTTCAACAGCTGGAGATGCCTGGCTTAATTCCGCATCTTTTGGCACCTTATTGATGTGGGTCAGTGTTCAGTTGTTCTTTTTACAGCAGACTGTATCAAGTACCTTGTGTTTTTTTATATACAAATGGTATGGTTTTTCTACATGTAGATAAAGACATTGAGTTTGTCTTCGACTTAGAAGTAAGACAACTGCTGGGTGAGTTAAATGGGCTTGGCCCAAAGATTTGACGTCGTCTGGGCTACCGAATGGCACATAACTTATAATGAAAAGTTGAATATATCAATGGCCAGTCGCGATGGTACATAGTAAATGTAGCCGATTTCAATTAGCAAAAAGACCAGGCAAAAATGCAAAAGTGGAAAAACTGTTCCAATGCTGCTGGTAAGAGGCTAATCCGACGTATTTTTTGACGAGAAATCGAATGGTGCAAACCGCATTGCTCTCCGACCAACACTTTTGGCTGTAGCCACAATTGAATGATCATTGATGTCAAAATCAGGTGCCCAGCAACGGCTCTTACTCCATGGAAACCAAGGAAATTTGCAATTTTTCAACAGCTGGAGATGCCTGGCCCAATTGCGCATCTTTTGGCACCTTATTGATGTGGGTCAGTGTTCAATTGTACTTTTTACAGCAGACTGTATCAAGTACCTTGTGTTTTTTTTTTTATAGAAATGGTGTGGTTTTTCTACATGTAGATAAAGACATTGAGTTTGTCTTCGACTTAGAAGTAAGACATTTGCTGGGTGAGTTAAATGGGCTTGGCCCAATGATTTGACGTCTTCTGGGCTACCGAAGGGCACATAACTTATAATGAAAAGTTGACTAGAGTAATGACCAGTCGCGATGGTACATAGTAAATGTAGCCGATTTCAATTCGCAAAAACACCAGGCAAAAATCCAAAAGTGGAAAAACTCTTCCAGTGCTGCTGGTAACAGGCTAATCCAACGTATTTTGTGACGAGAAATCGAATGGTGCAAACCGCGTTGCTCTCCGACCAATACTTTTGGCTGTAGCCACAATTGAATAATCAATGATGTTAAGATCACGTGCCCAACAACGGCTCTTACTCCATGGAAACCAAGGAAATTTGCAATTTTTCAATAGCTGGAGATGCCTGGCTTAATTCCGCATTTTTTGGCACCTTATTGATGTGGGTCAGTGTTCAATTGTACTTTTTACAGCAGACTGTATCAAGTACCTTGTGTTTTTTTTATATGCAAATGGTGTGGTTTTTCTACATGTAGATAAACACATTGAGTTTGTCTTTGACTTAGAAGTAAGACATTTGCTGGGTGAGTTAAATGGGCTCGGGCCAAAGATTTGACGTCTTCTGGGCTACCGAACGGCACATAACTTATAATGAAAAGTTGAATATAGTAATGACAAGTAGCGATGGTACATAGTAATTGTAGCCGATTTCAATTAGCAAAAAGACCAGGCAAAAATTCAAAAGTGGAAAAATTGTTCCAGTGCTGCTGGTAGGAGGATAATCCAACATATTTTGTGGCGAGAAATCGAATGGTGCAAACCGCGTTGCTCTCCATTCAATTGTGGCTACAGCCAAAAGTATTGGTCGATCATTGATGTCAAAATCAGGTGCCCAGCAACGGCTCTTACTCCATGGAAACCAAGGAAATTTGCAATTTTTCAACAGCTGGAGATGCCTGGCTTAATTCCGCATCTTTTGGCACCTTATTGATGTGGGTCAGTGTTCAATTGTACTTTTTACAGCAGACTGTATAAAGTACCTTGTGTTTTTTTTATATACAAATGGTGTGGTTTTTCTACATGTAGATAAAGACATTGAGTTTGTCTTCGACTTAGAAGTAAGACATTTGCTGGGTGAGTTAAATGGGCTTGGCCCAAAGATTTGACGTCTTCTGGGCTACCGAAGGGCACATAACTTATAATGAAAAGTTGAATATAGCATTGACCAGTCGCGATGGTACATAGTAAATGTAGCCGATTTCAATTAGCAAAAAGACCAGGCAAAAATCCAAAAGTGGAAAAACTGTTCCAATGCTGCTGGTAAGAGGCTAATCCGACGTATGTTGTGACGAGAAATCGAATGGTGCAAACCGCGTTGCTCTCCGACCAATACTTTTGGCTGTAGCCACAATTGAATGATCATTGATGTCAAAATCAGGTGCCCAGCAACGGCTCTTACTCCATGGAATTTTTCAACAGCTGGAGATGCCTGGCTTAATTCCGCATCTGTTGGCACCTTATTGATGTGGGTCAGTGTTCAATTGTACTTTTTACAGCGGACTGTATAAAGTACCTTGTGTTTTTTTTATATACAAATGGTGTGGTTTTTCTACATGTACATAAAGACATTGAGTTTGTCTTCGACTTAGAAGTAAGACAATTGCTTGGTGAGTTAAATGGGCTTGGCCCAAAGATTTGACGTCTTCTGGGCTACCGAAGGGCACATAACTTATAATGAAAAGTTGAATATAGCATTGACCAGTTGCGATGGTACATAGTAAATGTAGCCGATTTCAATTCGCAAAAAGACCAGGCAAAAATCCAAAAGTGGAAAAACTGTTCCAATGCTGCTGTTTAGGGGCTAATCTGAAGTATTTTGTGACGAGAAATCGAATGGTGCAAACCGCATTGCTCTCCGACCAATACTTTTGGTTGTAGCCACAATTGAATGATCATTGATGTCAAGATCACGTGCCCAGCAACGGCTCTTACTCCATGGAAACCAAGGAAATTTGCAATTTTTCAACAGCTGGAGATGCCTGGCTTAATTCCGCATCTGTTGGCACCTTATTGATGTGGGTCAGTGTTCAATTGTACTTTTTACAGCAGACTGTATCAAGTACCTTGTGTTTTTTATATACAAATGGTGTGGTTTTTCTACATGTACATAAAGACATTGAGTTTGTCTTCGACTTAGAAGTAAGACATTTGCTTGGTGAGTTAAATGGGCTTGGACCAAAGATTTGACGTCTTCTGGGCTACCGAAGGGCACATAACTTATAATGAAAAGTTGAATATAGCATTGACCAGTTGCGATGGTACATAGTAAATGTAGCCGATTTCAATTCGCAAAAAGACCAGGCAAAAATCCAAAAGTGGAAAAACTGTTCCAATGCTGCTGTTTAGGGGCTAATCCGACGTATTTTGTGACGAGAAATCGAATGGTGCAAACCGCGTTGCTCTCCGACCAATACTTTTGGTTGTAACCACAATTGAATGATCTATAATGTCAAAATCACGTGCCCAGCAACGGCTCTTACTCCATGGAAACCAAGGAAATTTGCAATTTTTCAACAGCTGGAGATGCCTGGCTTAATTCCGCATCTTTTGGCACCTTATTGATGTGGGTCAGTGTTCAGTTGTTCTTTTTACAGCAGACTGTATCAAGTGCCTTGTGTTTTTTTTTTATAGAAATGGTGTGGTTTTTCAACATGTAGATAAAGACATTGAGTTTGTCTTCGACTTAGAAGTAAGACATTTGCTGGGTGAGTTAAATGGGCTTTGCCCAAAGACTTGACGTCGTCTGGGCTACCGAAGGGCACATAACTTATAATGAAAAGTTGACTAGAGTAATGACCAGTCGCGATGGTACATAGTAAATGTAGCCGATTTCAATTAGCAAAAAGACCAGGCAAAAATCCAAAAGTGGAAAAACTGTTCCAATGCTGCTGGTAAGAGGCTAATCCAACGTATTTTGTGATGAGAAATCGAATGGTGCAAACCGCATTGCTCTCCGACCAATACTTTTGGCTGTAGCCTCAATTGAATGATCATTGATGTCAAAATCAGGTGCCCAGCAACGGCTCTTACTCCATGGAAACCAAGGAAATTTGCAATTTTTCAACAGCTGGAGATGCCTGGCTTAATTGCGCATCTTTTGGCACCTTATTGATGTGGATCAGTGTTCAATTGTACTTTTTACAGCAGACTGTATCAAGTACCTTGTGTTTTTTTTTTATAGAAATGGTGTGGTTTTTCTACATGTAGATAAAGACATTGAGTTTGTCTTCGACTTAGAAGTAAGACATTTGCTGGGTGAGTTAAATGGGCTCGGCCCAATGATTTGACGTCTTCTGGGCTACCGAAGGGCACATAACTTATAATGAAAAGTTGACTAGAGTAATGACCAGTCGCGATGGTACATAGTAAATGTAGCCGATTTCAATTCGCAAAAAGACCAGGCAAAAATCCAAAAGTGGAAAAACTGTTCCAATGCTGCTGGTAAGAGGCTAATCCGACGTATTTTGTGACGAGAAATCGAATAGTGCTATCCGCGTTGCTCTCCAACCAATACTTTTGGCTGTAGCCACAATTGAATAATTATTTATGTCAAAATCACGTGCCCAGCAACGGCTCTTACTCCATGGAAACCAAGGAAATTTGCAATTTTTCAACAGCTGGAGATGCCTTGCTTAATTGCGCATCTTTTGGCACCTTATTGATGTGGGTCAGTGTTCAATTGTACTTTTTACAGTAGAATGTATCAAGTACCTTGTGTTTTTTATATACAAATGGTGTGGTTTTTCTACATGTAGATAAAGACATTGAGTTTGTCTTCGACTTAGAAGTAAGACATTTGCTGGGTGAGTTAAATGGGCTTGGCCCAAAGATTTGACGTCGTCTGGGCTACCGAAGGGCACATAACTTATAATGAAAAGTTAAATATAGTAATGACCAGTCGCGGTGGTACATATAAAATGTAGCCGATTTTAATTCGCAAAAAGACCAGGCAAAAATCCAAAAGTGGAAAAACTGTTCCAATGCTGCTGGTAAGAGGCTAATCCGACGTATTTTATGACGAGAAATCGAATGGTGCAAGCCGCGTTGCTCTCCGACCAATACTTTTGGCTGTAGCCACAAATGAATAATCATTGATGTCAAGATCACGTGCCCAGCAACGGCTCTTACTCCATGGAAACCAAGGAAATTTGCAATTTTTCAACAGCTGGAGATGCCTGGCCCAATTGCGCATCTATTGGCACCTTATTGATGTGGGTCAGTGTTCAATTTTACTTTTTACAGCGGAATGTATCAAGTATCTTGTGTTTTTTATATACAAATGGTGTGGTTTTTCTACATGTAGATATAGACATTGAGTTTGTCTTCGACTTAGAAGTAAGACATTTGCTTGGTGAGTTAAATGGGCTTTGCCCAAAGATTTGACGTCTTCTGGGCTACCGAAGGGCACATAACTTATAATGAAAAGTTGAATATAGTAATGACCAGTCGCGATGGTACATAGTAAATGTAGCCGATTTCAATTCGCAAAAAGACCAGGCAAAAATCCAAAAGTGGAAAAACTGTTCCAATGCTGCTGGTAAGAGGCTAATCCAACGTATTTTGTGATGAGAAATCGAATGGTGCAAACCGCATTGCTCTCCGACCAATACTTTTGGCTGTAGCCACAATTGAATGATCATTGATGTCAAAATCACGTGCCCAGCAACGGCTCTTACTCCATGGAAACCAAGGAAATTTGCAATTTTTCAACAGCTGGAGATGCCTGGCTTAATTCCGCATCTTTTGGCACCTTATTGATGTGGGTCAGTGTTTAATTGTACTTTTTACAGCAGACTGTATCAAGTACCTTGTGTTTTTTTTTTATAGAAATGGTGTGGTTTTTGTACATGTAGATAAAGACATTGAGTTTGTCTTCGACTTAGAAGTAAGACATTTGCTGGGTGAGTTAAATGAGCTTGGCCCAAAGATTTGACGTCTTCTGGGCTACCGAAGGGCACATAACTTATAATGAAAAGTTGACTAGAGTAATGACCAGTCGCGATGGTACATAGTAAATGTAGCCGATTTCAATTCGCAAAAAGACCAGGCAAAAATCCAAAAGTGGAAAAACTGTTCCAATGCTGCTGGTAAGAGGCTAATCCGACGTATTTTGTGACGAGAAATCGAATAGTGCTATCCGCGTTGCTCTCCGACCAATACTTTTGGCTGTAGCCACAATTGAATGATCATTTATGTCAAAATCACGTGCCCAGCAACGGCTCTTACTCCATGGAAACCAAGGAAATTTGCAATTTTTCAACAGCTGGAGATGCCTTGCTTAATTCCGCATCTTTTGGCACCTTATTGATGTGGGTCAGTGTTCAATTGTACTTTTTACAGTAGAATGTATCAAGTACCTTGTGTTTTTTATATACAAATGGTGTGGTTTTTCTACATGTAGATAAAGACATTGAGTTTGTCTTCGACTTAGAAGTAAGACATTTGCTGGGTGAGTTAAATGGGCTTGGCCCAATGATTTGACGTCGTCTGGGCTACCGAAGGGCACATAACTTATAATGAAAAGTTGAATATAGTAATGACCAGTCGCGATGGTACATAGTAAATGTAGGCGATTTCAATTAGCAAAAAGACCAGGCAAAAATCCAAAAGTGGAAAATCTGTTCCAATGCTGCTGGTAAGAGGCTAATCCGACGTATTTTGTGACGAGAAATCGAATGGAGCAAACCGCGTTGCTCTCCGACCAATACCCCCGTGGGGTTTCCGGGGTGATAAGAATAGGACCTCAGCCCTCTAAGCAAGCTTGTCGTAAAAGTCGACTAACCTAGAGCTCTCCTGTGTGAACCCGGTGAATATAATAGGCTCACATCTTCTCGGTTGTGTGAGAGGCAACCGGGGAGCGACCTGTTTGCCGTGGGTTGCGACCCGTAATCTACGAAAACGGGATCCTGGTGGCTGAGGGCGGGTTGGTCTTGTGAGATCCTCACGCCCAACACGTCACTTTGGCCCTTACTTGGAGAGAGACGGGAGGTCGGATGGGCCCGGTTCGATCAATCGGCTTGGTCATGTCTTGCCTCTACGTGGTCCCAATTGCCTCAATAACAGCATATCGTTTGGCGAACAAATATTATTTCTGAAATATCGTTTGTAGGACTACGTTTTGAGGCGGTGGCTCATGGGTCAATCGAGTAGATTGAATTTAACCTTTTGGTATAAATCAATCTGTTCGAGTATACCTCATATGGAATCCTTGGTGTCTTTCCTGCTGGGTATCCCCAGGTTCAGACATCGCCCTTGTTGGCACTCCGTGGTGGGTGGGGAACATGTGGGGTGAACTTCATACATATAAACCATGTCTGCATTAAAAATTTCTACAAATGTTTCCAATTTATCTAACCGAACTTCCTCTCAGCCGACTTTGTTGCCGTGTGTTGATAAAAAGAGGAAGTTATCTGACTCAATTGATAATGAACAGGATAGCTGGCCGGCTTTTATTGTTCTCTCAACAAAGAGTGAACAAAAGCCGGCCTCCAAAATTCATCCGTTCCTTTTGAAAAGAGCTCTCCAGGGTGCAGCTGGTACTCTTAAAAACGTTAAAAAGCTGAGATCCGGAGACATTCTCATTGAATGTTTCCGGAGGCAACAGTCTAAAAATCTGCTGTCATTGAATAAAATTTCCGATATACCTGTTTTCGTATCCCCTCACAATTCCCTGAAGAGCTGTCAGGGAATAATTCGTGATAGGGATGCTGATATTATTGACTTAACCGAAGAGGAAATCTGCGAGGAGTTAAAATCACAAGGTGTTGCCAGAGTAAAACGCTTCACTATGAAGAAATCTGGCAATATCATTAAACTAAATACATATCTTTTGACATTCAATACTACATCTCTTCCGTCATATATCTATATTGGCCCGTATAGGGTTAATGTGGCTTTATATATCCCTAACCCTACACGCTGCTTCACTTGCCAAAAATTTGGCCATGGCAAGGGCCAATGTAGAAATAAACTGGTTTGTTTCCGGTGCGGCAGTGGGGGTCATGATGGTTTCGATTGCAACAGCATAGTTAAGTGCTGCAATTGCGGTGGAGATCACATGGCCTCTTCTAGAGACTGTCCACTGTTCGTAAAAGAAAAGCAGATAATCAACCTCAAATTTAAAAACAACATATCTTATCAGGAAGCCCGCAGATTGGTCTTGCCTTCTAATTCCTCTCTGCATACTTCGTTCGCCAATGTGGTCAAGCGAGTAGTATCTGTTGCTACTCAAACTTCATTGACTTGGCCCATTGAAAACGACAAACCTAGTAGCACTTCTGTCAAACTTTCGGCTCAACCTGCGCAAAACACTTGTTCAACCCAGACCACTTCAGCAGAACAAATAAAAACAGTAAATAGTATCGAAAAATCTGATAAACCTGAACCTAATGACAGCATCAAATCAAAAAACAAACCTCACAGTAATAACAATAAAACTAATAAACCTAGTGGCCCCACAGAGCGTCCCTCTAAGGCCACTAGGGACCCTGTTCAAACTTTTAACAAGTTTGGATTGTTGGAGGACGTTGGTCCTTCAGCCTCAGATGCGGATGTGATGGATACATCACCCGCACCAGGGAGATCTAACAGCCGATCTCCACGGAAGGGTCGTCCGCGGTCCAAACATAAAGATAAATCCCCCATACGCCTCCCTCCATAATGTCTTCTTTAGACAAAATTATACAGTGGAATTGTCGAGGTCTTAAGGTAAATTTTATTGAAATAACACAGCTAGTTCAATTACTAAATCCTATCGCCCTTTGTCTTCAGGAGACTCACCTGAAGACATCTGACAAAGATAAAATAACTCTTAAAAATTATTCTTTATATAGTACTTATTCAAATGAAGAAGAGCGAGCTGCAGGCGGCTCCTCGATCTTTATCAATAACAATATTATTCACAGCCCTGTTGCTCTGGATACAGAGCTTCAGGCTGTGGCCGTTCGTGTTTCATTGTCTGAAACAATCACATTATGTTCAGTGTATGTTCCTCCTAGCGTTTCTTTGTCGGCTTTCCAGTTACATAATTTAAAAGAACAATTGCCAAAACCTTTTATAATAATGGGTGATTTTAATTCCCATAACCCCCTATGGGGCAGTAACAACATAAATAATAAGGGCAAGATAGTTGAAGACTTCTTATCGAAGGAGGAACTGTGTTATTTCAATGATGGTTCTAATACCTATTTACATCCGGGTAATGGCATTTATTCTGCTATCGATCTCACTATCACGGATCCATCACTTTTCCTTGATTTTTCTTGGAAGGTGCATGACGATCTTTGTGGTAGTGACCATTTTCCTATTACCCTAGAGCATATCACTTCTAATTCTTTAGAACGTGTAGCTAGGTGGAAATTCGATAAAGCAGATTGGATCGCATTTGAGATGTTCTGTGAGGCTGATATCACTTCAGAGACTCTCAAAGCAGCAGATGATCCTGTGTTAAAATTTAACGAGCTTGTATTACGAGCTGCCGATAGAACTATACCTAAGACCTCGACAAATCCAAAATCCAAGAGTAAACCCTGGTACGACAATGACTGTCGTAAAGCCATAAAGGACCGTAAAAAGGCTGAACGTAGATTTAACCATTGTCCTACTAATAATAACTTAAACCAGGTTCGTATTTTTCGAGCTAAGGCTCGTCGATTACTCAAGTCCAAGAGACGATCTTGTTGGCGGAACTTTGTTTCGGGCATTACGTCAAAAACACCCATGCGTAAGGTCTGGAACATGGTTCAGAAACTTAAGGGCAAAAATAATAAAGCAAAAGTTCAGCATTTAAAAGATGGAGATAATATAATAACTTCTCCACCCGATATAGCTAATAAACTAGCTGAAACAATCTCAAAGAAATCTTCTTCTGAGAATTATACTAAAGAATTCCAACGTATTAAAAACCAGAAGGAAAAAACCAAATTGCCCTTTTCTTCTAAGAATTTAGAAGATTATAATAATCCTTTTAATATCGAGGAACTTAAAACTGCATTAAAAAAGGCCCACGATACTGCTTGTGGTCCTGATAATGTATATTATAAGTTTCTGAACCATTTACCACCTGAGCCACTGGAGACTCTCTTGGACTTGATTAATGATATTTGGATAACTGGTAATTTTCCAGCCTCATGGAGGGAGGCGTGTATTATCCCGGTTCCCAAACCGGGTAAGGATCATAATGATCCAAATAATTACCGTCCCATAGCTCTTACCAGCTGTGTCTGTAAGACTATGGAACGGATGATTAATGATAGACTTCTTTGGTTTCTTGAAACCAACAAGCTTTTATCTAATATTCAATGTGGTTTTCGGCAAGGTAGATCTACCATGGATCACCTTGTTCGATTCGAAACCTTTATTCGCGATGGCTTCATGAATAACGAACATGTGGTGTCCATATTTTTTGACCTTGAAAAGGCCTACGACACCACATGGAAATATGGTATTTTAAAAGACCTCGCGAACATGGGTCTTAAAGGTCGATTACCTATATTTATATCTCAATTTTTATCCGATCGTCAGTTTAAGGTACGGGTTGGGTCCACTCTTTCTGACTCTTATGAGCAGGAAATGGGTGTACCCCAGGGCAGCATTCTATCACCAACTCTGTTTAGCATAAAAATAAATAGCCTAGCAAAAACATTAACATCTGGCACAGAGGGTTCTTTATACGTAGATGATTTCCTTATATGCTACCGAGCTAAGAACATGAATAATATCGAACGTCAGTTGCAGCTTTGTCTCAATAAGATCGAGAAATGGGCAACTGAAAACGGTTTTAGATTTTCAACGTCTAAAACCGTCGGCATGCATTTTTGTAATAAACGGAAACTTCATCTTGACCCTGAGCTTACTTTTTGTGGTAAACAGATTAAAATTGTTGGAGAAACAAAATTTTTAGGTATAATATTTGATAGTAAGCTATCTTTTATACCTCACATAAAAATGCTTAAAGCTAAATGTACAAAGGCTCTCGATATAATTAAGGTCGTGTCTAGCACCGATTGGGGTGCTGACCGATCAGTTTTACTTAATTTATATCGTTCTCTGGTGAGGTCTAAATTGGACTATGGATCCATCATTTACGGTTCCGCTAGGAAATCGTACATTAAAATGTTGGATCCCGTTCATCACCAAGGTTTGAGGCTCAGCCTTGGTGCTTTTAGAACCTCACCAGTAGAGAGTTTATACGTGGAGGCTAATGAACCTTCTTTATATCACCGACGTATAAAACTTAGCCTTCAATATAGTACAAAGCTTAAAGCTCATCCAACAAACCCTGCCTACGACTGTGTTTTCAATCCATTATATGTAGACAAATATACTAAATGTCCTAACAAGATCCCTTCGTTCGGTCTTCGTATACAGGACCATGTTGTGGGAGGTAACATCAAGCTGGATGATATAGCTCCGGTGTCTTTTCCGGAGTCTCCTCCATGGCTTCTCCCACAACCAAAACTAATATTTGATCTACGTAAATATAATAAATCGAATATAAATCCTCTTATAATTCAGCAAGGTTTTGCTGAAATTAAAGCTAATTATACGGATTATAAATTTATATATACTGACGGGTCGAAGGATGGGGACAGGGTTGCGACTGCGGCTGTCATAGAGCAGCGGGTCTCTTCCTTTCGTCTTCCATCCTCTTCTTCAATATTCTCTGCCGAGGCCAGAGCTATACTCCTTGACTTATCATATGTTTCTTCTGGGTGTGCCAAGAGGGCAATGATATGCACGGACTCGTTGTCTTGCTTATTGGCAATACAGAATAATAAATTTAAAAATCCCTTGATCCTTCAAATTTTAGCTATACATAGGAAATTAATTAGAAGAGGTAAAGATATTATATTCTGCTGGATACCAAGTCATATTGGTATCCATGGAAACACAGTCGCAGACAGGGAGGCGAAAGCTGCCCTAAAAAAACCCATATCTAAGATAAAAATCCCTTATACTGACATGAAGTCCAATATTCTTAAATATATTCGTGGCCTTTGGCAGGGTGAATGGAACTTGCAGGTCCATAATAAACTGCATGCCATTCATCCGGTCATTGGCTATAATTCATATACATTTGATATGTCTCGTAGAGACCAAGTCGTTTTAACCAGATGCCGTATTGGACATTCTCATCTGACACAATTTCATCTTGGATGGGAGCAGTGCTCCCGAGTGTGTTGGATGTGATGCTCAATATGGCATCAAACATATTCTGGTTGACTGTGTAGACTTTGCCCATGTTCGGCAGAGATTCTACACAGTCAACTCTTTATATGATTTATTTGACAGCATCGCTGGCGATGTTGTCATAAATTATTTGAAGGCCATTGGTCTATATCATAAAATATAAATTTTAATTTGTCATAAATATCTATAGATAAACAGTTATATATATATATTTATACATGTACTATAACCCTGGTTTTCGAGTTTTAAATCTTATTTTTCTTTTATTCGATTTTAATCACGTCTGTACTTTTTGTTTTACTTTTGGTGTTCATATTATCATATCGAAAACCTTAACCGTATCTTGCTTTCACCTTGTTCTCGCCACGGTATGGCTGAAATATTGCCGATGTGGCGTTAAGCCATAATCATTCATTCATTCATTCATTCTCCGACCAATACTTTTGGCTGTAGCCACAATTGAATGATCATTGATGTCAAAATCAGGTGCCCAGCAACGGCTCTTACTCCATGGAAACCAAGGAAATTTGCAATTTTTCAACAGCTGGAGATGCCTGGCTCAATTGCGCATCTTTTGGCACCTTATTGATGTGGGTCAGTGTTCAATTGTACTTTTTACAGCGGACTGTGTCAAGTACCTTGTGTTTTTTTATATACAAATGGTGTGGTTTTTCTACATGTAGATAAACACATTGAGTTTGTCTTCGACTTAGAAGTAAGACATTTGCTGGGTGAGTTAAATGGGCTTGGCCCAAAGATTTGACGTCGACTGGGCTACCGAAGGGCACATAACTTATTATGAAAAGTTGAATATAGTAATGACCAGTCGCGATGGTACATAGTAAATGTAGCCGATTTTAATTCGCAAAAAGGCCAGGCAAAAATCCAAAAGTGGAAAAACTGTTCCAATGCTGCTGGTAAGAGGCTAATCCGACGTATTTTTTGACGAGAAATCGAATGGTGCAAACCGCGTTGCTCTCCGACCAATACCTTTGGCTGTAGCCACAAATGAATAATCATTGATGTCAAGATCACGTGCCCAGCAACGGCTCTTACTCCATGGAAACCAAGGAAATTTGCAATTTTTCAACAGCTGGAGATGCCTGGCCCAATTGCGCATCTTTTGGCACCTTATTGATGTGGGTCAGTGTTCAATTGTACTTTTTACAGCGGACTGTGTCAAGTACCTTGTGTTTTTTTATATACAAATGGTGTGGTTTTTCTACATGTAGATAAAGACATTGAGTTTGTCTTCGACTTAGAAGTAAGATATTTGCTGGGTGAGTTAAATGGGCTTGGCCCAAAGATTTGACGTCGTCTGGGCTACCGAATGGCACATAACTTATAATGAAAAGTTGAATATAGTAATGGCCAATCGCGGTGGTACATAGTAAATGTAGCCGATTTCAATTCGCAAAAAGACCAGGCAAAAATCCAAAAAGTGGAAAAACTGTTCCAATGCTGCTGGTAAGAGGCTAATCCGACGTATTTTGTGACGAGAAATCGAATGGTGCTATCCGCGTTGCTCTCCGACCAATACTTTTGGCTGTAGCCACAATTGAATGATCATTGATGTCAAAATCAGGTGCCCAGCAACGGCTCTTACTCCATGGAAACCAAGGAAATTTGCAATTTTTCAACAGCTGGAGATGCCTGGCCCAATTGCGCATCTTTTGGCACCTTATTGATGTGGGTCAGTGTTCAATTTTACTTTTTACAGCGGAATGTATCACGTATCTTGTGTTTTTTATGTACAAATGGTGTGGTTTTTCTACATGTAGATATAGACATTGAGTTTGTCTTCGACTTAGAAGTAAGACATTTGCTTGGTGAGTTAAATGGGCTTGGCCCAAAGATTTGACGTCTTCTGGGCTACCGAAGGGCACATAACTTATAATGAAAAGTTGAATATAGTAATGACCAGTCGCGATGGTACATAGTAAATGTAGCCGATTTCAATTAGCAAAAATACCAGGCAAAAATCCAAAAGTGGAAAAACTGTTCCAATGCTGCTGGTAAGAGGCTAATCCGACGTATTTTGTGACGAGAAATCGAATGGTGCAAACCGCGTTGCTGCCGACCAATACTTTTGGCTGTAGCCACAACTGAATGATCATTGATGTCAAAATCACGTGCCCAGCAACGGCTCTTACTCCATGGAAACCAAGGAAATTTGCAATTTTTCAACAGCTGGAAATGCCTGGCCTAATTCCTCATCTTTTGGCACCTTATTGATGTGGGTCAGTGTTCAATTGTACTTTTTACAGCGGACTGTATCAAGTACCTTGTGTTTTTTTATATACAAATGGTGTGGTTTTTCTACATGTAGATAAAGACATTGAATTTGTCTTCGACTTAGAAGTAAGACATTTGCTTGGTGAGTTAAATGGGCTTGGCCCAAAGATTTGACGTCGTCTGGGCTACCGAAGGGCACATAACTCATAATGAAAAGTTGAATATAACATTGACCAATCGCGATGGTACATAGTAAATGTAGCCGATTTCAATTCGCAAAAAGACCAGGCAAAAATCCAAAAGTGGAAAATCTGTTCCAATGCTGCTGGTAAGAGGCTAATCCGACGTATTTTGTGACGAGAAATCGAAAGGTGCAAACCGCGTTGCTCTCCGAACAATACTTTTGGCTGTAACCACAATTGAATGATCATTGATGTCAGAATCAGGTGCACAGCAACGGCTCTTACTCCATGGAAACCAAAGAAATTTGCAATCTTTCAACAGCTGGAGATGCCTGGCTTAATTCCGCATCTTTTGGCACCTTATTGATGTGCGTCAGTGTTCAATTGTACTTTCTCCAGTAGAATGTATCAAGTACCTTGTGTTTTTTATATACAAATGGTGTGGTTTTTCTACATGTAGATAAAGACATTTAGTTTGTCTTCGACTTAAAAGTAAGACAACTGCTGGGTGAGTTAAATGGGCTTGGCCCAAAGATTTGACGTCGTCTGGGCTACCGAAGGGCACATAACTTATAATGAAAAGTTGAATATAGTAATGACCAGTCGCGATGGTACATAGTAAATGTAGCCGATTTCAATTCGCAAAAAGACCAGGCAAAAATCCAAAAGTAAAAAAAACTGTTCCAATGCTGCTGGTAAGAGGCTAATCCGACGTATTTTGTGACGAGAAATCGAATGGTGCAAACCGCGTTGCTCTCCGACCAATACTTTTGGCTGTAGCCACAAATGAATAATCATTGATGTCAAGATCACGTGCCCAGCAACGGCTCTTACTCCATGGAAACCATAGAAATTCGCAATTTTTCAACAGCTGGAGATGCCTGGCCCAATTGTGCATCTTTTGGCACCTTATTGATGTGGGTCAGTGTTCAATTGTACTTTTTACAGCGGACTGTAACAAGTACCTTGTGTGATTTTTGTATACAAATGGTGTGGTTTTTCTACATGTAGATAAAGACATTGAGTTTGTCTTCGACTTAGAAGAAGGACATTTGCTGGGTGAGTTAAATGGGCTTTGCCCAAAGATTTGACGTCGTCTGTGCTACCGAAGGGCACATAACTTATAATGAAAAGTTGAATATAGTAATGACCAGTCGCGATGGTACATAGTTAATGTAGCCGATTTCAATTAGCAAAAAGACCAGGCAAAAATCCAAAAGTGGAAAAACTGTTCCAATGCTGCTGGTAAGAGGCTAATCCGACGTATTTTTTGACGAGAAATCGAATGGTGCAAACCGCGTTGCTCTCCGACCAATACTTTTGGCTGTAGCCACAACTGAATGATCATTGATGTCAAAATCACGTGCCCAGCAACGGCTCTTACTCCATGGAAACCAAGGAAATTTGCAATTTTTCAACAGCTGGAAATGCCTGGCCTAATTCCTCATCTTTTGGCACCTTATTGATGTGGGTCAGTGTTCAATTGTACTTTTTACAGCGGACTGTATCAAGTACCTTGTGTTTTTTTATATACAAATGGTGTGGTTTTTCTACATGTAGATAAAGACATTGAATTTGTCTTCGACTTAGAAGTAAGACATTTGCTTGGTGAGTTAAATGGGCTTGGCCCAAAGATTTGACGTCGTCTGGGCTACCGAAGGGCACATAACTCATAATGAAAAGTTGAATATAACATTGACCAGTCGCGATGGTACATAGTAAATGTAGCCGATTTCAATTCGCAAAAAGACCAGGCAAAAATCCAAAAGTGGAAAATCTGTTCCAATGCTGCTGGTAAGAGGCTAATCCGACGTATTTTGTGACGAGAAATCGAAAGGTGCAAACCGCGTTGCTCTCCGAACAATACTTTTGGCTGTAACCACAATTGAATGATCATTGATGTCAGAATCAGGTGCACAGCAACGGCTCTTACTCCATGGAAACCAAACAAATTTGCAATCTTTCAACAGCTGGAGATGCCTGGCTTAATTCCGCATCTTTTGGCACCTTATTGATGTGCGTCAGTGTTCAATTGTACTTCCTCCAGTAGAATGTATCAAGTACCTTGTGTTTTTTATATACAAATGGTGTGGTTTTTCTACATGTAGATAAAGACATTGAGTTTGTCTTCGACTTAAAAGTAAGACAGCTGCTGGGTGAGTTAAATGGGCTTGGCCCAAAGATTTGACGTCGTCTGGGCTACCGAAGGGCACATAACTTATAATGAAAAGTTGAATATAGTAATGACCAGTCGCGATGGTACATAGTAAATGTAGCCGATTTCAATTCGCAAAAAGACCAGGCAAAAATCCAAAAGTAAAAAAACTGTTCCAATGCTGCTGGTAAGAGGCTAATCCGACGTATTTTTTGACGAGAAATCGAATGGTGCAAACCGCGTTGCTCTCCGACCAATACTTTTGGCTGTAGCCACAAATGAATAATCATTGATGTCAAGATCACGTGCCCAGCAACGGCTCTTACTCCATGGAAACCATAGAAATTCGCAATTTTTCAACAGCTGGAGATGCCTGGCCCAATTGTGCATCTTTTGGCACCTTATTGATGTGGGTCAGTGTTCAATTGTACTTTTTACAGCGGACTGTAACAAGTACCTTGTGTGATTTTTGTATACAAATGGTGTGGTTTTTCTACATGTAGATAAAGACATTGAGTTTGTCTTCGACTTAGAAGAAGGACATTTGCTGGGTGAGTTAAATGGGCTTTGCCCAAAGATTTGACGTCGTCTGGGCTACCGAAGGGCACATAACTTATAATGAAAAGTTGAATATAGTAATGACCAGTCGCGATGGTACATAGTTAATGTAGCCGATTTCAATTAGCAAAAAGACCAGGCAAAAATCCAAAAGTGGAAAAACTGTTCCAATGCTGCTGGTAAGAGGCTAATCCGACGTATTTTTTGACGAGAAATCGAAAGGTGGAAACCGCGTTGCTCTCCGACCAATACTTTTGCCTGTAGCCACAAATGAATAATCATTAATGTCAAGATCACGCGCCCAGCAACGGCTCTTACTCCATGGAAACCAAGGAAATTTGCAATTTTTCAACAGCTGGAGATGCCTGGCCCAATTGCGCATCTTTTGGCACCTTATTGATGTGGGTCAGTGTTCAATTGTACTTTTTACAGCGGACTGTATCAAGTACCTTGTGTTTCTTTTATATACAAATGGTGTGGTTTTTCTACATGTAGATAAAGACATTGAGTTTCTCTTCGACTTAGAAGTAAGACAACTGCTGGGTGAGTTAAATGGGCTTTGCCCAAAGATTTGACGTCGTCTGGGCTACCGAAGGGCACATAACTTATAATGAAAAGTTGAATATAGTAATGACCAGTCGCGATGGTACATAGTAAATGTAGCCGATTTCAATTCGCAAAAAGACCAGGCAAAAATCCAAAAGTAAAAAAACTGTTCCAATGCTGCTGGTAAGAGGGTAATCCGACGTATTTTTTGACGAGAAATCGAATGGTGCAAACCGCGTTGCTCTCCGACCAATACTTTTGGCTGTAGCCACAAATGAATAATCATTGATGTCAAGATCACGTGCCCAGCAACGGCTCTTACTCCATTGAAACCATAGAAATTTGCAATTTTTCAACAGCTGGAGATGCCTGGCCCAATTGCGCATATTTTGGCACCTTATTGATGTGGGTCAGTGTTCAATTGTACTTTTTACAGCAGACTGTATCAAGTACCTTGTGGTTTTTATATACAAATGGTGTGGTTTTTCTACATGTAGATAAAGACATTGAGTTTGTCTTCGACTTAGAAGTAAGACATTTGCTGGGTGAGTTAAATGGGCTTGGCCCAAAGATTTGACGTCGTCTGGGCTACCGAAGGGCACATAACTTATAATGAAAAGTTGAATACAGTAATGACCAGTCGCGAATGTACATAGTTAATGCAGACTATTTCAATTAGCAAAAAGACCAGGTAAAAATCCAAAAGTGGAAAAACTGTTCCAATGCTGCTGGTAAGAGGCTAATCCGACGTATTTTTTGACGAGAAATCGAATGGTGCAAACCGCGTTGCTCTCCGACCAATACTTTTGGCTGTAGCCACAAATGAATAATCATTGATGTCAAGATCACGTTCCCAGCAACGGCTCTTACTCCATGGAAACCAAGGAAATTTGCAATTTTTCAACAGCTGGAGATGCCTGGCCCAATTGCGCATCTTTTGGCACCTTATTGATGTGGGTCAGTGTTCAATTGTACTTTTTATAGCGGACTGTAACATGTACCTTGTGTGTTTTTTATATACAAATGGTGTGGTTTTTCTACATGTAGATAAAGACATTGAGTTTGTCTTCGACTTAGAAGAAGGACATTTGCTGGGTGAGTTAAATGGGCTTGGCCCAAATATTTGACGTCGTCTGGGCTACCGAAGGGCACATAACTTATAATGAAAAGTTGAATATAGTAATGACCAGTCGCGATGGTACATAGTTAATGTAGCCGATTTCAATTAGCAAAAAGACCAGTCAAAAATCCAAAAGTGGAAAAACTGTTCCAATGCTGCTGGTAAGAGGCTAATCCGACGTATTTTTTGACGAGAAATCCAATGGTGCAAACCGCGTTGCTCTCCGACCAATACTTTTGGCTGTAGCCACAAATGAATAATCATTGATGTCAAGATCACGTGCCCAGCAACGGCTCTTACTCCATGGAAACCAAGGAAATTTGCAACTTTGCAACAGCTGGAGATGCCTGGCCCAATTGCGCATCTTTTGGCACCTTATTGATGTGGGTCAGTGTTCAATTGTACTTTTTACAGCGGACTGTAACAAGTACCTTTTGTTTTTTTTATATACAAATGGTGTGGTTTTTCTACATGTAGATAAAGACATTGAGTTTGTCTTCGACTTAGAAATAAGACAACTGCTGGGTGAGTTAAATGGGCTTTGCCCAAAGATTTGACGTCGTCTGGGCTACCGAAGGGCACATAACATATAATGAAAAGTTGAATATAGTAATGACCAGTCGCAATGGTACATAGTTAATGTAGCCGATTTCAATTAGGAAAAATACCAGGCAAAAATCCAAAAGTGGAAAAACTGTTCCAATGCTGCTGGTAAGAGGCTAATCCGACGTATTTTTTGACGAGAAATCGAATGGTGCAAACCGCGTTGCTCTCCGACCAATACTTTTGGCTGTAGCCACAAATGAATAATCATTGATGTCAAGATCACGTGCCCAGCAACGGCTCTTACTCCATGGAAACCAAGGAAATTTGCAATTTTTCAACAGCTGGAGATGCCTGGCCCAATTGCGCATCTTTTGGCACCTTATTGATGTGGGTCAGTGTTCAATTGTACTTTTTACAGCGGACTGTATCAAGTACCTTGTGTTTTTTTCATATACAAATGGTGTGGTTTTTCTACATGTAGATAAAGACATTGAGTTTGTCTTCGACTTAGAAGTAAGACATTTGCTGGGTGAGTTAAATGGGCTTGGCCCAAAGATTTGACGTCGTCTGGGCTACCGAAGGGCACATAACTTATAATGAAAAGTTGAATATAGTAATGACCAGTCGCGATTGTACATAGTTAATGTAGCCGATTTCAATTAGCAAAAAGACCAGGCAAAAATCCAAAAGTAGAAAAACTGTTCCAATGCTGCTGGTAAGAGGCTAATCCGACGTATTTTGTGACGAGAAATCGAATGGTGCAAACCGCGTTGCTCTCCGACCAATACTTTTGGCTGTAGCCACAAATGAATAATCATTGATGTCAAGATCACGTGCCCAGCAACGGCTCTTACTCCCTGGAAACCAAGGAAATTTGCAATTTTTCAACAGCTGGAGATGCCTGGCCCAATTGCGCATCTTTTGGCACCTTATTGATGTGGGTCAGTGTTCAATTGTACTTTTTACAGCGGACTGTATCAAGTACCTTGTGTTTTTTTTTATATACAAATGGTGTGGTTTTTCTACATGTAGATAAAGACATTGAGTTTGTCTTCGACTTAGAAGTAAGACATTTGCTGGGTGAGTTAAATGGGCTTGGCCCAAAGATTTGACGTCGTCTGGGCTACCGAAGGGCACATAACTTATAATGAAAAGTTGAATATAGTAATGACCAGTCGCGATTGTACATAGTTAATGTAGCCGATTTCAATTAGCAAAAAGACCAGGCAAAAATCCAAAAGTGGAAAAACTGTTCCAATGCTGCTGGTAAGAGGCTAATCCGACGTATTTTGTGACGAGAAATCGAATGGTGCAAACCGCGTTGCTCTCCGACCAATACTTCTGGCTGTAGCCACAAATGAATAATCATTGATGTCAAGATCACGTGCCCAGCAACGGCTCTTACTCCATGGAAACCAAGGAAATTTGCAATTTTTCAACAGCTGGAGATGCCTGGCCCAATTGCGCATCTTTTGGCACCTTATTGATGTGGGCCAGTGTTCAATTGTACTTTTTACAGCGGACTGTATCAAGTACCTTGTGTTTTTTTTATATACAAATGGTGTGGTTTTTCTACATGTAGATAAAGACATTGAGTTTGTCTTCGACTTAGAAGTAAGACAACTGCTGGGTGAGTTAAATGGGCTTGGCCCAAAGATTTGACGTCTTCTGGGCTACCGAAGGGCACATAACTTATAATGAAAAGTTGAATATAGTAATGACCAGTCGCGATGGTACATAGTAAATGTAGCCGATTTTAATTCGCAAAAAGACCAGGCAAAAATCCAAAAGTGGAAAAACTGTTCCAATGCTGCTGGTAAGAGGCTAATCCGACGTATTTTGTGACGAGAAATCGAATGGTGCAAACCGCGTTGCTCTCCGACCAATACTTTTGGCTGTAGCCACAAATGAATAATCATTGATGTCAAGATCACGTGCCCAGCAACGGCTCTTACTCCATGGAAACCAAGGAAATTTGCAACTTTGCAACAGCTGGAGATGCCTGGCCCAATTGCGCATCTTTTGGCACCTTATTGATGTGGGTCAGTGTTCAATTGTACTTTTTACAGCGGACTGTAACAAGTACCTTGTGTTTTTTTTATATACAAATGGTGTGGTTTTTCTACATGTAGATAAAGACATTGAGTTTGTCTTCGACTTAGAAGTAAGACAACTGCTGGGTGAGTTAAATGGGCTTTGCCCAAAGATTTGACGTCGTCTGGGCTACCGAAGGGCACATAACATATAATGAAAAGTTGAATATAGTAATGACCAGTCGCAATGGTACACAGTTAATGTAGCCGATTTCAATTAGAAAAAATACCAGGCAAAAATCCAAAAGTGGAAAAACTGTTCCAGTGCTGCTGGTAAGAGGCTAATCCGACGTATTTTTTGACGAGAAATCGAATGGTGCAAACCGCGTTGCTCTCCGACCAATACTTTTGGCTGTAGCCACAAATGAATAATCATTGATGTCAAGATCACGTGCCCAGCAACGGCTCTTACTCCATGGAAACCAAGGAAATTTGCAATTTTTCAACAGCTGGAGATGCCTGGCCCAATTGCGCATCTTTTGGCACCTTATTGATGTGGGTCAGTGTTCAATTGTACTTTTTACAGCGGACTGTATCAAGTACCTTGTGTTTTTTTCATATACAAATGGTGTGGTTTTTCTACATGTAGATAAAGACATTGAGTTTGTCTTCGACTTAGAAGTAAGACATTTGCTGGGTGAGTTAAATGGGCTTGGCCCAAAGATTTGACGTCGTCTGGGCTACCGAAGGGCACATAACTTATAATGAAAAGTTGAATATAGTAATGACCAGTCGCGATTGTACATAGTTAATGTAGCAGATTTCAATTAGCAAAAAGACCAGGCAAAAATCCAAAAGTGGAAAAACTGTTCCAATGCTGCTGGTAAGAGGCTAATCCGACGTATTTTGTGACGAGAAATCGAATGGTGCAAACCGCGTTGCTCTCCCACCAATACTTTTGGCTGTAGCCACAAATGAATAATCATTGATGTCAAGATCACGTGCCCAGCAACGGCTCTTACTCCATGGAAACCAAGGAAATTTGCAATTTTTCAACAGCTGGAGATGCCTGGCCCAATTGCGCATCTTTTGGCACCTTATTGATGTGGGCCAGTGTTCAATTGTACTTTTTACAGCGGACTGTATCAAGTACCTTGTGTTTTTTTTATATACAAATGGTGTGGTTTTTCTACATGTAGATAAAGACATTGAGTTTGTCTTCGACTTAGAAGTAAGACAACTGCTGGGTGAGTTAAATGGGCTTGGCCCAAAGATTTGACGTCGTCTGGGCTACCGAAGGGCACATAACTTATAATGAAAAGTTGAATATAGTAATGACCAGTCGCGATTGTACATAGTTAATGTAGCCGATTTCAATTAGCAAAAAGACCAGGTAAAAATCCAAAAGTGGAAAAACTGTTCCAATGCTGCTGGTAAGAGGCTAATCCGACGTATTTTTTGACGAGAAATCGAATGGTGCAAACCGCGTTGCTCTCCGACCAATACGTTTGGCTGTAGCCACAATTGAGTGATCATTGATGTCAAGATCACGTGCCCAGCAACGGCTCTTACTCCATGGAAACCATAGAAATTTGCAATTTTTCAACAGCTGGAGATGCCTTGCTTAATTCCGCATCTTTTGGCACCCTATTAATGTGGGTCAGTGTTCAATTGTACTTTTTGCAGCAGACTGTATCAAGTACCTTGTGTTTTTTTTTATATACAAATGGTGTGGTTTTTCTACATGTACATAAAGACATTGAGTTTGTCTTCGACGTAGAAGTAAGACATTTGCTGGGTGAGTTAAATGGGCTTGGCCCAAAGATTTGACGTCGTCTGGGCTACCGAAGGGCACATAACTTATAATGAAAAGTTGAATATAGTAATGACCAGTCGCGAATGTACATAGTTAATGCAGCCTATTTCAATTAGCCCCCCGTGGGGTTTCCGGGGTGATAAGAATAGGACCTCAGCCCTCTAGGCAAGCTTGTCGTAAAAGTCGACTAACCTAGAGCTCTCCTGTGTGAGCCCGGTGAATATAATAGGCTCACATCTTCTCGGTTGTGTGAGAGGCAACCGGGGAGCGACCTGTCTGCCGTGGGTTGCGACCCGTGATCTCCGAGGACGGGATCCTGGTGGCTGAGGGTGTGTTGGTCTTGCGAGGTCCTCACGCCCAACACGTCACTTTGGCCCTTACTTGGAGAGAGACGGGAGGTCGGATGGGCCCGGTCCGATCAATCGGCTGGTCGCGTCAAGCCCTACTCTTGATCCTATTTTGTTATTCTTTCACATACTGTGATGTTATGTTGGGTTTTCTCCAAATACTCTTGTTCGGGGTCAGTGTAGAAGGCGGTGGCTAATGGGTCAATCGAGTAGATTGAATTAACCTTGTTGGTATGACTCAATCTGTTCGAGTATACCTTGCGTGGATTCCCTGTTTTTATTCTCTTCTGGTCATCCGCAGAGGTAGATTCGCCCCTGTTGGCACTCCGTGGCGGGTGGGGGACACGTGAGGTGAAATTAATAAAATTATATCATGGCTTCACCTGAAATTATCGCAGTGGCTGCTAAAAAAAGAAAAAATGATGTTCCCTTGTATATTGAAGGAGGAAATAATTATTTTCCTGCCTTCTTGGTAATATCTAATAAAAATGAGAATAACGCAAAAATGAAAATCAATCCATTTGTATTAAAAAAAACAATAGAAAGTTATGCTGGAACGTTAAAACAAGTTAAGAAAATGAAATCTGGAAACATTCTGTTAGAATGTTCCAGAAAACAACAATATCTAAATTTACTAAAAATTCAAAATATAGGAGAGCAGCCTGTTTCTGTTTCTCCTCATAATACATTGAACTGCTGTCATGGTATAATTCGTGACAGAGACCAGGACCTTACCGAAATGAATGAACAACAAATAACTGAAGAACTAAAACACCAAGGAGTAAGTCAGGTAAAACGCTTCCTAATTAGAAGAGAAGGGAATCTGGTAAAAACGAACACTTATATGTTAACATTCAATAAAACATCACTTCCGCCATCTATATTTATTGGACCATATAGTGTAAGGGTGGAGTTATTTATACCTAACCCCACCCGGTGTTTCTCCTGTCAGAAGTTTGGCCATGGCAGGAGTCAATGCCGCAACACACTGGTCTGCTTTAGATGTGCGGGAGCAGGTCATGAGGGCTTCGACTGCACAAAAAGAGTAAAATGTGTGAATTGTAGTGGAGCCCACATGGCCTCCTCCAAGGACTGCCCTCTCTTCAAAAAAGAAAAGGAAATCGTAACCTTAAAATGTAAAAATAATATATCATATCAGGAAGCGAAGCGTCTGGTCTCTGCCACGAATGTTCTGCCTACCTCTACATATGCAAATGTTGTCAGGAAAACCACTGTTTCTGTGGGGGTCCAAACGACTTTTGCGTGGCCTATTGGTAAAGAACACCCACAGAAACTGGTCATAAAACCCTTAAATAACACAGTCAGCTCAACATCACAAACTGATATAAACCTTTCTAAAATATCCGATACTCTACCTGACTATCCAGCACTTTCTTTGTCTGAAAGCACATCAAATGATAATAAATCCAAATCTTGTAAACCCGTTGATTCTTCACAGAAAACAACGGGTGACAAAAATAAATGTGAGAAAAATCATAAAAGGGATAAACCTAGTGGCCCCCTGGAGCGTCCCTCTAAGGCCACTAGAAACCCTATCCAAACTTTTAATAGGTTTGGATCGTTGGAGGACGTTGATCCTTCGACATCGTGTGCAGACATGATGGATACGTCATCTGCACCTGGGAGGTCTCCTAGTAGATCTCCCAAAGAGGGTCGTCCGCGGTCGAAACATAAATCCCCAATACGCCTCCCTCCATAATGTCTTCTTTAGACAAAATTATACAATGGAATTGTCGAGGTCTTAAGGTAAATCTTATTGAAATAACACAGCTAGTTCAATCTTTAAATCCAGTAGTCCTGTGTCTTCAGGAAACTCACCTGAAGACATCTGACAAAGATAAATTATCTCTTAAAAATTATACACTTTATAGCAATTATTCTGGTGAAGAAGAGCGAGCTTGTGGCGGCTCCTCTATTTTCGTAAATAATAATATAATTCACAGTCCTGTTGATCTCGTTACTGAGTTTCAGGCTGTGGCCGTCCGTGTTTCTTTGTCGAAAACAGTTACTTTATGTTCCATCTATATTCCTCCTCATTCTTCTTTGTCTGTCTCTCAGTTACATAACTTAAAAGAACAACTCCCATCCCCTTTTATAATTATGGGGGATTTTAATGCCCATAACCCCTTATGGGGCAGTAATAATATAAACGCTAAAGGCAAAACTTTGGAAGATTTTTTTATCGAAAGATGAACTGTGTTATTTCAATGATGGTTCTAATACCTACTTACATATAGGTAATGGCGCTTATTCTGCTATCGATCTCACTATCACGGATCCATCACTTCTCCCGGATTTTTCTTGGAGGGTGCATGATGATCTTTGTGGTAGTGACCATTTTCCTATTATCCTAGAACATATCACTTCTAATTCTTTAGAACGTGTAGCTAGGTGGAAATTCGATAAAGCAGATTGGATCGCATTTGAGATGTTCTGTGAGGCTGATATCTCTCCAGAGATCCTCAAAGCAGCAGATGATCCTGTGTTAAAATTTAACGAGCTTGTATTACGAGCTGCCGATAGAACTATACCTAAGACCTCGACAAATCCAAAATCCAAAAGTAAACCCTGGTACGACAATGACTGTCGTAAAGCCATAAATGACCGTAAAAAGGCTGAACGCAGATTTAATCATTGTCCTACTGATAATAATTTAAACCAGGTTCGTAATTTTCGAGCTAAGGCTCGTCGATTACTCAAGTCCAAGAGACGATCTTGTTGGCGGAACTTTGTTTCGGGCATTACGTCAAAAACACCCATGCGTAAGGTCTGGAACATGGTTCAGAAACTTAAGGGCAAAAATAATAAAGCCAAAGTCCAGCATTTGAAAGATGGAGATAATATATTAACCTCTCCATCTGATATAGCCAATAAATTAGCTGAAACAATTTCAACAAAATCTTCTTCTGAGAACTATGCTAAAAAATTCCAACATATTAAAAACCAGAAGGAGAGAACTAAATTGCCCTTTTCTTCTAAAAATTTAGAAAATTCTAATTGTCCATTTAATATCGAGGAACTTAAAACTGCACTAAAAAAGGCCCATGATACTGCTTGTGGGCCTGATAACGTATATTATAAGTTTTTGAACCCTTTACCACCTGAGCCACTGGAGACTCTCTTGGACTTGCTTAATGATATTTGGATAACTGGTAATTTTCCACCGTCATGGAGGGAGGCGTGTATTATCCCGGTTCCCAAACCGGGTAAGGATCATAATGATCCAAATAATTACCGTCCCATAGGTCTTACCAGCTGTGTCTGTAAGACTATGGAACGGATGATAAATCATAGACTTGTTTGGTTTCTTGAAACCAACAAGTTACTTTCTAATATACAATGTGGTTTTCGTCAAGGTAGATCCACTATGGATCACCTTGTTCGCTTCGAAACCTTTATACGAGATGGATTCATTAATAACGAACATGTTGTGTCCATATTTTTTGACCTTGAGAAGGCTTACGACACCACATGGAAATATAATATTTTAAAAGACCTCACGGATATGGGTCTTAAAGGCCGATTATCAATATTTATATCAGAATTTTTATCCGATCGTCAGTTTAAGGTAAGGGTGGGGTCCACTCTTTCTGACTCTTATGAGCAGGAAATGGGTGTACCCCAGGGCAGTATCCTTTCACCAACACTATTTAGCATAAAAATTAATAGTTTGGCTAAAACATTAACATCTGGCACAGAGGGTTTTTTATATGTAGATGATTTCCTGATATGCTACCGTGCTAAAAATATGAATAACATCGAGCGGCAACTGCAGCTTTGTCTCAGTAAGATCGAGAAATGGGCAGTTGCCAATGGTTTTAGATTTTCAACATCTAAAACCGTCGGTATGCATTTTTGTAATCAACGGAAATTTCATCTAGACCCTGAACTTAATTTTTGTGGTAAACCAGTGAAAATTGTTGGAGAAAATAAATTCTTAGGGTTTATATTCGATAGAAAATTATCATTTATACCTCATATTAAAATGCTTAAAGCTAAATGTACAAAGGCTCTCGATATAATTAAGGTCGTGTCTAGCACCGATTGGGGTGCTGACCGATCAGTTTTACTTAATTTATATCGTTCTCTGGTGAGGTCTAAATTGGACTATGGATCCATCATTTACGGTTCCGCTAGGAAGTCGTATATTAAAATGTTGGATCCTGTTCATCATCAAGGTTTGAGGCTCAGCCTTGGTGCTTTTAGAACCTCACCAGTAGAAAGTTTATACGTGGAGGCAAATGAGCCTTCCTTATACAACCGACGTATTAAACTTAGTCTTCCATATGCTACAAAGCTTAAAGCACATCCAACAAACCCTGCCTACGACTGTGTTTTCAATCCATTATATGTAGACAAATATATTAAATGTCCTAACAAGATCCCTTCGTTCGGTCTTCGCATACGGGACCATATTGTGGGTGCTAACATCAAGCTGGAGGATATAGCTCCGGTATCTTTTCCAGAGTCTCCTCCATGGCTTCTCCCACAAACTAAACTAATATTTGATCTACGTAAATATAATAAATCCAATACAAATCCTCTTATAATTCAGCAAGGTTTTGCTGAAATCAAGGCTGATTATATGGACTATAAATTTATATATACTGACGGGTCAAAGGATGGGGACAGGGTTGCGGCTGCGGCTGTCTTAGAGCAGCGGGTCACTTCTCTTCGTCTGCCACCTTCATCTTCTATCTTTTCTGCAGAGGCCAGGGCTATACTCCTGGCCTTATCATATGTTTCCTCTGGGCATGTCCAGAGGGCAGTGATATGCAGCGACTCGCTGTCTTGCCTTTTGGCAATTCAGAATAATAAATTTAAAAATCCATTGATAGTTGAGATAATAACTAAACACCGAAAATTAATTAAAAGAGGTAAAGATATTATATTCTGTTGGATACCAAGTCACACTGGTATCCATGGAAACACAGTCGTGGACAGGGAAGCGAAAGCTGCCCTATATAAACCTGTATCTCGGGTTAAAATCCCTTATGCTGACGTGAAGTCTAATATTCTTAAATATATTCGTCGCCTTTGGCAGGGTGAATGGGACTTGCAGATCCATAATAAACTGCAGGCCATTCATCCTGTCATTGGCTACAATGCCTATACTTGTCTAATGTCTCGTAGAGACCAAGTAGTTTTAACAAGGTGTCGTATTGGGCATTCTCATCTGACACACAATTTCATCTTAGATGGGAGCAGTGCTCCCGAGTGTGTTGGATGTGATGCTCAATATGGCATCAAACATATTTTGGTTGACTGTGTGGACTTTGCCCATGTTCGGCAAAAGTTCTACACGGTCAACTCTATATTTGATTTATTTGACAGTGTCGCTGGCGATACTGTCATTAATTACTTAAAACATATTGGATTATATCATAAGATATAATTTCATTTTTATTTCACATAGATATTTTTAGTTCATATATACAAATTAAAATTTCAAAAGCTTTGTGGTTTTCAAGTTTTTAAAGAGCTTTGATTGTCTTACCTAGTTTTAAACATGTCTGTCATTTTTCATTTGTTTTGTATGTTCATACTTCAGTCTTGAAAACCATATACTGATTCCTAGTTTTAAACATGTTCTCGCCACGATATGGCTGAAATATTGCCCATGTGGCGTAAAGCCATAATCATTCATTCATTCATTCTATTTCAATTAGCAAAAAGACCAGGTAAAAATCCAAAAGTGGAAAAACTGTTCCAATGCTGGTGCTAAGAGGCTAATCCGACGTATTTTTTGACGAGAAATCGAATGGTGCAAACCGCGTTGCTCTCCGACCAATACTTTTGGCTGTAGCCACAAATGAATAATCATTGATGTCAAGATCACGTGCCCAGCAACGGCTCTTACTCCATGGAAACCAAGGAAATTTGCAATTTTTCAACAGCTGGAGATGCCTGGCCCAATTGCGCATCTTTTGGCACCTTATTGATGTGGGTCAGTGTTCAATTGTACTTTTTACAGCAGACTGTATCAAGTACCTTGTGTTTTTTTTATATACAAATGGTGTGGTTTTTCTACATGTAGATAAAGACATTGAGTTTGTCTTCGACTTAGAAGTAAGACATTTGCTGGGTGAGTTAAATGGGCTTGGCCCAAAGATTTGACGTCGCCTGGGCTACCGAAGGGCACATAACTTATAATGAAAAGCTGAATATAGTAATGACCAGTCGCGATTGTACATAGGTAATGTAGCCGATTTCAATTAGCAAAAACACCAGGCAAACATCCAAAAGTGGAAAAACTGTTCCAATGCTGCTGGTAAGAGGCTAATCCGACGTATTTTTTGACGAGAAATCGAATGGTGCAAACCGCGTTGCTCTCCGACCAATACTTTTGGCTGTAGCCACAAATGAATAATCATTGATGTCAAGATCACGTGCCCAGCAACGGCTCTTACTCCATGGAAACCATAGAAATTTGCAATTTTTCAACAGCTGGGGATGCCTGGCCCAATTGCGCATATTTTGGCACCTTATTAATGTGGGTCAGTGTTCAATTGTACTTTTTACAGCAGACTGTATCAAGTACCTTGTGTTTTTTATATACAAATGGTGTGGTTTTTCTACATGTAGATAAAGACATTGAGTTTGTCTTCGACTTAGAAGTAAGACATTTGCTGGGTGAGTTAAATGGGCTTGGCCCAAAGATTTGACGTCGTCTGGGCTACCGAAGGGCACATAACTTATAATGAAAAGTTGAATATAGTAATGACCAGTCGCGATTTTACATAGTTAATGTAGCCGATTTCAATTAGCAAAAAGACCAGGTAAAAATCCAAAAGTGGAAAAACTGTTCCAATGCTGCTGGTAAGAGGCTAATCCGACGTATTTTGTGACGAGAAATCGAATAGTGCAAACCGCGTTGCTCTCTGACCAATACGTTTGGCTGTAGCCACAATTGAATAATCATTGATGTCAAGATCACGTGCCCAGCAACGGCTCTTACTCCATGGAAACCATAGAAATTTGCCATTTTTCAACAGCTGGAGAGATGCGGCACAATTGCGCATCTTTTGGCACCTTATTGATGTGGGTCAGTGTTCAATTGTACTTTTTACAGCAGACTGTATCATGTACCTTCTGTTTTTTTTATATACAAATGGTGTGGTTTTTCTACATGTAAATCAAGACATTGAGTTTGTCTTCGACTTAGAAGTAAGACATTTGCTGGGTGAGTTAAATGGGCTTGGCCCAAAGATTTGACGTCGTCTGGGCTACCGAAGGGCACATAACTTATAATGAAAAGTTGAATATAGTAATGACCAGTCGCGAATGTACATAGCTAATGCAGCCTATTTCAATTAGCAAAAAGACCAGGTAAAAATCCAAAAGTGGCAAAATTGTTCCAATGCTGCTGCTAAGAGGCTAATCCGACGTATTTTTTGACGAGAAATCGAATGGTGCAAACCGCGTTGCTCTCCGACCAATACTTTTGGCTGTAGCCACAAATGAATAATCATTGATGTCAAGATCACGTGCCCAGCAACGGCTCTTACTCCATGGAAACCATAGAAATTTGCAATTTTTCAACAGCTGGAGATGCCTGGCCCAATTGCGCATCTTTTGGCACCTCATTAATGTGGGTCAGTGTTCAATTGTACTTTTTGCAGCAGACTGTATCAAGTACCTTGTGTTTTTTATATACAAATGGTGTGGTTTTTCTACATGTAGATAAAGACATTGAGTTTGTCTTCGACTTAGAAGTAAGACATTTGCTGGGTGAGTTAAATGGGCTTTGCCCAAAGATTTGACGTCGTCTGGGCTACCGAAGGGCACATAACTTATAATGAAAAGTTGAATATAGTAATGACCAGTCGCGATGGTACATAATAAATGTAGCCGATTTCAATTCGCAAAAAGACCAGGCCTAAATCCAAAAGTGGAAAAACTGTTCCAATGCTGCTGGTAAGAGGCTAATCCGACGTATTTTGTGACGAGAAATCGAATGGTGCAAACCGCGTTGCTCTCCAACCAATACTTTTGGCTGTAGCCACAAATGAATAATCATTGATGTCAAGATCACGTGCCCAGCAACGGCTCTTACTCCATGGAAACCATAGAAATTTGCAATTTTTCAACAGCTTTAGATGCCTGGCCCAATTGCGCATCTTTTGGCACCTTATTAATGTGGGTCAGTGTTCAATTGTACTTTTTACAGCAGACTGTATCAAGTACCTTGTGTTTTTTATATACAAATGGTGTGGTTTTTCTACATGTAGATAAAGACATTGAGTTTGTCTTCGACTTAGAAGTAAGACATTTGCTGGGTGAGTTAAATGGGCTTGGCCCAAAGATTTGACGTCGTCTGGGCTACCGAAGGGCACATAACTTATAATGAAAAGTTGAATATAGTAATGACCAGTCGCGAATGTACATAGTTAATGCAGCCTATTTCAATTAGCAAAAAGACCAGGTAAAAATCCAAAAGTGGAAAAACTGTTCCAATGCTGGTGCTAAGAGGCTAATCCGACGTATTTTTTGACGAGAAATCGAATGGTGCAAACCGCGTTGCTCTCCGACCAATACTTTTGGCTGTAGCCACAAATGAATAATCATTGATGTCAAGATCACGTGCCCAGCAACGGCTCTTACTCCATGGAAACCAAGGAAATTTGCAATTTTTCAACAGCTGGAGATGCCTGGCCCAATTGCGCATGTTTTGGCACCTTATTGATGTGAGTCAGTGTTCAATTGTACTTTTTACAGCGGACTGTATCAAGTACCTTGTGTTTTTTTTATATACAAATGGTGTGGTTTTTCTACATGTAGATAAAGACATTGAGTTTGTCTTCGACTTAGAAGTAAGACATTTGCTGGGTGAGTTAAATGGGCTTGGCCCAAAGATTTGACGTCGTCTGGGCTACCGAAGGGCACATAACTTATAATGAAAAGTTGAATATAGTAATGACCAGTCGCGATTTTACATAGTTAATGTAGCCGATTTCAATTAGCAAAAAGACCAGGTAAAAATCCAAAAGTGGAAAAACTGTTCCAATGCTGCTGGTAAGAGGCTAATCCGACGTATTTTGTGACGAGAAATCGAATAGTGCAAACCGCGTTGCTCTCTGACCAATACGTTTGGCTGTAGCCACAATTGAATAATCATTGATGTCAAGATCACGTGCCCAGCAACGGCTCTTACTCCATGGAAACCATAGAAATTTGCCATTTTTCAACAGCTGGAGATGCCTGGCCCAATTGCGCATCTTTTGGCACCTTATTGATGTGGGTCAGTGTTCAATTGTACTTTTTACAGCAGACTGTATCATGTACCTTCTGTTTTTTTTATATACAAATGGTGTGGTTTTTCTACATGTAAATCAAGACATTGAGTTTGTCTTCGACTTAGAAGTAAGACATTTGCTGGGTGAGTTAAATGGGCTTGGCCCAAAGATTTGACGTCGTCTGGGCTACCGAAGGGCACATAACTTATAATGAAAAGTTGAATATAGTAATGACCAGTCGCGAATGTACATAGCTAATGCAGCCTATTTCAATTAGCAAAAAGACCAGGTAAAAATCCAAAAGTGGCAAAATTGTTCCAATGCTGCTGCTAAGAGGCTAATCCGACGTATTTTTTGACGAGAAATCGAATGGTGCAAACCGCGTTGCTCTCCGACCAATACTTTTGGCTGTAGCCACAAATGAATAATCATTGATGTCAAGATCACGTGCCCAGCAACGGCTCTTACTCCATGGAAACCATAGAAATTTGCAATTTTTCAACAGCTGGAGATGCCTGGCCCAATTGCGCATCTTTTGGCACCTCATTAATGCGGGTCAGTGTTCAATTGTACTTTCTGCAGCAGACTGTATCAAGTACCTTGTGTTTTTTATATACAAATGGTGTGGTTTTTCTACATGTAGATAAAGACATTGAGTTTGTCTTCGACTTAGAAGTAAGACATTTGCTGGGTGAGTTAAATGGGCTTGGCCCAAAGATTTGACGTCGTCTGGGCTACCGAAGGGCACATAACTTATAATGAAAAGTTGAATATAGTAATGACCAGTCGCGATGGTACATAATAAATGTAGCCGATTTCAATTCGCAAAAAGACCAGGCCTAAATCCAAAAGTGGAAAAACTGTTCCAATGCTGCTGGTAAGAGGCTAATCCGACGTATTTTGTGACGAGAAATCGAATGGTGCAAACCGCGTTGCTCTCCAACCAATACTTTTGGCTGTAGCCACAAATGAATAATCATTGATGTCAAGATCACGTGCCCAGCAACGGCTCTTACTCCATGGAAACCATAGAAATTTGCAATTTTTCAACAGCTTTAGATGCCTGGCCCAATTGCGCATCTTTTGGCACCTTATTAATGTGGGTCAGTGTTCAATTGTACTTTTTACAGCAGACTGTATCAAGTACCTTGTGTTTTTTATATACAAATGGTGTGGTTTTTCTACATGTAGATAAAGACATTGAGTTTGTCTTCGACTTAGAAGTAAGACATTTGCTGGGTGAGTTAAATGGGCTTGGCCCAAAGATTTGACGTCGTCTGGGCTACCGAAGGGCACATAACTTATAATGAAAAGTTGAATATAGTAATGACCAGTCGCGAATGTACATAGTTAATGCAGCCTATTTCAATTAGCAAAAAGACCAGGTAAAAATCCAAAAGTGGAAAAACTGTTCCAATGCTGGTGCTAAGAGGCTAATCCGACGTATTTTTTGACGAGAAATCGAATGGTGCAAACCGCGTTGCTCTCCGACCAATACTTTTGGCTGTAGCCACAAATGAATAATCATTGATGTCAAGATCACGTGCCCAGCAACGGCTCTTACTCCATGGAAACCAAGGAAATTTGCAATTTTTCAACAGCTGGAGATGCCTGGCCCAATTGCGCATCTTTTGGCACCTTATTGATGTGGGTCAGTGTTCAATTGTACTTTTTACAGCGGACTGTATCAAGTACCTTGTGTTTTTTTTATATACAAATGGTGTGGTTTTTCTACATGTAGATAAAGACATTGAGTTTGTCTTCGACTTAGAAGTAAGACATTTGCTGGGTGAGTTAAATGGGCTTGGCCCAAAGATTTGACGTCGTCTGGGCTACCGAAGGGCACATAACTTATAATGAAAAGTTGAATATAGTAATGACCAGTCGCGATTGTACATAGTTAATGTAGCCGATTTCAATTAGCAAAAAGACCAGGCAAAAATCCAAAAGTGGAAAAACTGTTCCAATGCTGCTGGTAAGAGGCTAATCCGACGTATTTTTTGACGAGAAATCGAATGGTGCAAACCGCGTTGCTCTCCGACCAATACGTTTGGCTGTAGCCACAAATGAATAATCATTGATGTCAAGATCACGTGCCCAGCAACGGCTCTTACTCCATGGAAACCAAGGAAATTTGCAATTTTTCAACAGCTGGAGATGCCTGGCCCAATTGCGCATCTTTTGGCACCTTATTGATGTGGGTCAGTGTTCAATTGTACTTTTTACAGCAGACTGTATCAAGTACCTTGTGTTTTTTTTATATACAAATGGTGTGGTTTTTCTACATGTAGATAAAGACATTGAGTTTGTCTTCGACTTAAAAGTAAGACATTTGCTGGGTGAGTTAAATGGGCTTGGCCCAAAGATTTGACGTCGTCTGGGCTACCGAAGGGCACATAACTTATAATGAAAAGTTGAATATAGTAATGACCAGTCGCGATTGTACATAGTTAATGTAGCCGATTTCAATTAGCAAAAAGACCAGGCAAAAATCCAAAAGTGGAAAAACTGTTCCAATGCTGCTGGTAAGAGGCTAATCCGACGTATTTTTTGACGAGAAATCGAATGGTGCAAACCGCGTTGCTCTTCGACCAATACTTTTGGCTGTAGCCACAAATGAATAATCATTGATGTCAAGATCACGTGCCCAGCAACGGCTCTTACTCCATGGAAACCAAGGAAATTTGCAATTTTTTTAACAGCTCGAGATGCCTGGCCCAATTGCGCATCTTTTGGCACCTTATTGATGTGGGTCAGTGTTCAATTGTACTTTTTACAGCGGACTGTATCAAGTACCTTGTGTTTTTTTCATATACAAATGGTGTGGTTTTTCTACATGTAGATAAAGACATTGAGTTTGTCTTCGACTTAGAAGTAAGACATTTGCTGGGTGAGTTAAATGGGCTTGGCCCAAAGATTTGACGTCGTCTGGGCTACCGAAGGGCACATAACTTATAATGAAAAGTTGAATATAGTAATGACCAGTCGCGCATGTACATAGTTAATGCAGCCTATTTCAATTAGCAAAAAGTCCAGGTAAAAATCCAAAAGTGGAAAAACTGTTCCAATGGTGCTGGTAAGAGGCTAATCCGACGTATTTTGTGACGAGAAATCGAATGGTGCAAACCGCGTTGCTCTCCGACCAATACTTTTGGCTGTAGCCACAAATGAATAATCATTGATGTCAAGATCACGTGCCCAGCAACGGCTCTTACTCCATGGAAACCATAGAAATTTGCAATTTTTCAACAGCTGGAGATGCCTGGCACAATTGCGCATCTTTTGGCACCTTATTGATGTGGGTCAGTGTTCAATTGTACTTTTTACAGCGGACTGTATCAAGTATCTTGTGTTTTTTTCATATACAAATGGTGTGGTTTTTCTACATGTAGATAAAGACATTGAGTTTGTCTTCGACTTAGAAGTAAGACATTTGCTGGGTGAGTTAAATGGGCTTGGCCCAAAGATTTGACGTCGTCTGGGCTACCGAAGGGCACATAACTTATTATGAAAAGTTGAATATAGTAATGACCAGTCGCGAATGTACATAGTTAATGCAGCCTATTTCAATTAGCAAAAAGACCAGGTAAAAATCCAAAAGTGGAAAAACTGTTCCAATGCTGCTGCTAAGAGGCTAATCCGACGTATTTTTTGACGAGAAATCGAATGGTGCAAACCGCGTTGCTCTCCGACCAATACTTTTGGCTGTAGCCACAAATGAATAATCATTGATGTCAAGATCACGTGCCCAGCAACGGCTCTTACTCCATGGAAACCAAGGAAATTTGCAATTTTTCAACAGCTGGAGATGCCTGGCCCAATTGCGCATCTTTTGGCACCTTATTGATGTGGGTCAGTGTTCAATTGTACTTTTTACAGCAGACTGTATCAAGTACCTTGTGTTTTTTTTATATACAAATGGTGTGGTTTTTTCTACATGTAGATAAAGACATTGAGTTTGTCTTCGACTTAGAAGTAAGACATTTGCTGGGTGAGTTAAATGGGCTTGGCCCAAAGATTTGACGTCGTCTGGGCTACCGAAGGGCACATAACTTATAATGAAAAGTTGAATATAGTAATGACCAGTCGCGATTGTACATAGTTAATGTAGCCGATTTCAATTAGCAAAAAGACCAGGCAAAAATCCAAAAGTGGAAAAACTGTTCCAATGCTGCTGGTAAGAGGCTAATCCGACGTATTTTTTGACGAGAAATCGAATGGTGCAAACCGCGTTGCTCTCCGACCAATACTTTTGGCTGTAGCCACAAATGAATAATCATTGATGTCAAGATCACGTGCCCAGCAACGGCTCTTACTCCATGGAAACCAAGGAAATTTGCAATTTTTCAACAGCTGAAGATGCCTGGCCCAATTGCGCATCTTTTGGCACCTTATTGATGTGGGTCAGTGTTCAATTGTACTTTTTACAGCAGACTGTATCAAGTACCTTGTGTTTTTTTTATATACAAATGGTGTGGTTTTTCTACATGTAGATAAAGACATTGAGTTTGTCTTCGACTTAGAAGTAAGACATTTGCTGGGTGAGTTAAATGGGCTTGGCCCAAAGATTTGACGTCGTCTGGGCTACCGAAGGGCACATAACTTATAATGAAAAGTTGAATATAGTAATGACCAGTCGCGATTGTACATAGTTAATGTAGCCGATTTCAATTAGCAAAAAGACCAGGCAAACATCCAAAAGTGGAAAAACTGTTCCAATGCTGCTGGTAAGAGGCTAATCCGACGTATTTTTTGACGAGAAATCGAATGGTGCAAACCGCGTTGCTCTCCGACCAATACTTTTGGCTGTAGCCACAATTGAATGATCATTGATGTCAAGATCACGTGCCCAGCAACGGCTCTTACTCCATGGAAACCAAGGAAATTTGCAATTTTTCAACAGCTGGAGATGCCTGGCCCAATTGCGCATCTTTTGGCACCTTATTGATGTGGGTCAGTGTTCAATTGTACTTTTTACAGCGCACTGTATCAAGTACCTTGTGTTTTTTTTATATACAAATGGTGTGGTTTTTCTACATGTAGATAAAGACATTGAGGTTGTCTTCGACTTAGAAGTAAGACATTTGCTGGGTGAGTTAAATGGGCTTGGCCCAAAGATTTGACGTCGTCTGGGCTACCGAAGGGCACATAACTTATAATGAAAAGTTGAATATAGTAATGACCAGTCGCGATTGTACATAGTTAATGTAGCCGATTTTAATTAGCAAAAAGATCAGGCTAAAATCCAAAAGTGGAAAAACTGTTCCAATGCTGCTGGTAAGAGGCTAATCCGACGTATTTTTTGACGAGAAATCGAATGGTGCAAACCGCGTTGCTCTCCGACCAATACTTTTGGCTGTAGCCACAAATGAATAATCATTGATGTCAAGATCACGTGCCCAGCAACGGCTCTTACTCCATGGAAACCAAGGAAATTTGCAATTTTTCAACAGCTGGAGATGCCTGGCCCAATTGCGCATCTTTTGGCACCTTATTGATGTGGGTCAGTGTTCAATTGTACTTTTTACAGCGGACTGTATCAAGTACCTTGTGTTTTTTTTATATACAAATGGTGTGGTTTTTCTACATGTAGATAAAGACATTGAGTTTGTCTTCGACTTAGAAGTAAGACATTTGCTGGGTGAGTTAAATGGGCTTGGCCCAAAGATTTGACGTCGTCTGGGCTACCGAAGGGCACATAACTTATAATGAAAAGTTGAATATAGTAATGACCAGTCGCGATTGTACATAGTTAATGTAGCCGATTTCAATTAGCAAAAAGACCAGGTAAAATTCCAAAAGTGGAAAAACTGTTCCAATACTGCTGGTAAGAGGCTAATCCGACGTATTTTTTGACGAGAAATCGAATGGTGCAAACCGCGTTGCTCTCCGACCAATACTTTTGGCTGTAGCCACAAATGAATAATCATTGATGTCAAGATCACGTGCCCAGCAACGGCTCTTACTCCATGGAAACCAAGGAAATTTGCAATTTTTCAACAGCTGGAGATGCCTGGCCAAATTGCGCATCTTTTGGCATCTTATTGATGTGGGTCAGTGTTCAATTGTACTTTTTACAGCGGACTGTATCAAGTACCTTGTGTTTTTTTTATATACAAATGGTGTGGTTTTTCTACATGTAGATAAAGACATTGAGTTTGTCTTTAACTTAGATATTAGACAACTGCTGGGTGAGTTAAATGGGCTTGGCCCAAAGATTTGACGTCGTCTGGGCTACCGAAGGGCACATGACTTATAATGAAAAGTTGAATATAGTAATGACCAGTCGCGATTGTACATAGTTAATGTAGCCGATTTCAATTCGCAAAAAGACCAGGCAAAAATCCAAAAGTGGAAAAACTGTTCCAATGCTGCTGGTAAGAGGCTAATCCGACGTATTTTTTGACGAGAAATCGAATGGTGCAAACCGCGTTGCTCTCCGACCAATACTTTTGGCTGTAGCCACAAATGAATAATCGTTGATGTCAAGATCACGTGCCCAGCAACGGCTCTTACTCCATGGAAACCAAGGAAATTTGCAATTTTTTTAACAGCTGGAGATGCCTGGCCCAATTGCGCATCTTTTGGCACCTTATTGATGTGGGTCAGTGTTCAATTGTACTTTTTACAGCGGACTGTATCAAGTACCTTGTGTTTTTTTCATATACAAATGGTGTGGTTTTTCTACATGTAGATAAAGACATTGAGTTTGTTTTTGACTTAGAAGTAAAACAACTGCTTGGTGAGTTAAATGGGCTTTGCCCAAAGATTTGACGTCGTCTGGGCTACCGAAGGGCACATAACTTATAATGAAAAGTTGAATATAGTAATGACCAGTCGCGATTGTACATAGTTAATGTAGCCGATTTCAATTCGCAAAAAGACCAGGCAAAAATCCAAAAGTGGAAAAACTGTTCCAATGCTGCTGGTAAGAGGCTAATCCGACGTATTTTGTGACGAGAAATCGAATGGTGCAAACCGCGTTGCTCTCCGACCAATACTTTTGGCTGTAGCCACAAATGAATAATCATTGATGTCAAGATCACGTGCCCAGCAACGGCTCTTACTCCATGGAAACCATAGAAATTTGCAATTTTTCAACAGCTTTAGATGCCTGGCCCAATTGCGCATCTTTTGGCACCTTATTAATGTGGGTCAGTGTTCAATTGTACTTTTTACAGCAGACTGTATCAAGTACCTTGTGTTTTTTATATACAAATGGTGTGGTTTTTCTACATGTAGATAAAGACATTGAGTTTGTCTTCGACTTAGAAGTAAGACATTTGCTGGGTGAGTTAAATGGGCTTGGCCCAAAGATTTGACGTCGTCTGGGCTACCGAAGGGCACATAACTTATAATGAAAAGTTGAATATAGTAATGACCAGTCGCGAATGTACATAGTTAATGCAGCCTATTTCAATTAGCAAAAAGACCAGGTAAAAATCCAAAAGTGGAAAAACTGTTCCAATGCTGCTGCTAAGAGGCTAATCCGACGTATTTTTTGACGAGAAATCGAATGGTGCAAACCGCGTTGCTCTCCGACCAATACGTTTGGCTGTAGCCACAAATGAATAATCATTGATGTCAAGATCACGTGCCCAGCAACGGCTCTTACTCCATGGAAACCAAGGAAATTTGCAATTTTTCAACAGCTGGAGATGCCTGGCCCAATTGCGCATCTTTTGGCACCTTATTGATGTAGGTCAGTGTTCAATTGTACTTTTTTACAGCTGACTGTATCAAGTACCTTGTGTTTTTTTTTATATACAAATGGTGTGGTTTTTCTACATGTAGATAAAGACATTGAGTTTGTCTTCGACTGAAAAGTAAGACATTTGCTGGGTGAGTTAAATGGGCTTGGCCCAAAGATTTGACGTCGTCTGGGCTACCGAAGGGCACATAACTTATAATGAAAAGTTGAATATAGTAATGACCAGTCGCGATTGTACATAGTTAATGTAGCCGATTTCAATTAGCAAAAAGGCCAGGCAAAAATCCAAAAGTGGAAAAACTGTTCCAATGCTGCTGGTAAGAGGCTAATCCGACGTATTTTTTGACGAGAAATCGAATGGTGCAAACCGCGTTGCTCTCCGACCAATACTTTTGGCTGTAGCCACAAATGAATAATCATTGATGTCAAGATCACGTGCCCAGCAACGGCTCTTACTCCATGGAAACCAAGGAAATTTGCAATTTTTCAACAGCTGGAGATGCCTGGCCCAATTGCGCATCTTTTGGCACCTTATTGATGTGGGTCAGTGTTCAATTGTACTTTTTACAGCGGACTGTATCAAGTACCTTGTGTTTTTTTCATATACAAATGGTGTGGTTTTTCTACATGTAGATAAAGACATTGAGTTTGTCTTCGACTTAGAAGTAAGACATTTGCTGGGTGAGTTAAATGGGCCTGGCCCAAAGATTTGACGTCGTCTGGGCTACCGAAGGGCACATAACTTATAATGAAAAGTTGAATATAGTAATGACCAGTCGCGAATGTACATAGTTAATGCAGCCTATTTCATTTAGCAAAACGACCAGGTAAAAATCCAAAAGTGGAAAAACTGTTCCAATGCTGCTGCTAAGAGGCTAATCCGACGTATTTTGTGACGAGAAATCGAATGGTGCAAACCGCGTTGCTCTCCAACCAATACTTTTGGCTGTAGCCACAAATGAATAATCATTGATGTCAAGATCACGTGCCCAGCAACGGCTCTTACTCCATGGAAACCATAGAAATTTGCAATTTTTCAACAGCTTTAGATGCCTGGCCCAATTGCGCATCTTTTGGCACCTTATTAATGTGGGTCAGTGTTCAATTGTACTTTTTACAGCAGACTGTATCAAGTACCTTGTGTTTTTTATATACAAATGGTGTGGTTTTTCTACATGTAGATAAAGACATTGAGTTTGTCTTCGACTTAGAAGTAAGACATTTGCTGGGTGAGTTAAATGGGCTTGGCCCAAAGATTTGACGTCGTCTGGGCTACCGAAGGGCACATAACTTATAATGAAAAGTTGAATATAGTAATGACCAGTCGCGAATGTACATAGTTAATGCAGCCTATTTCAATTAGCAAAAAGACCAGGTAAAAATCCAAAAGTGGAAAAACTGTTCCAATGCTGGTGCTAAGAGGCTAATCCGACGTATTTTTTGACGAGAAATCGAATGGTGCAAACCGCGTTGCTCTCCGACCAATACTTTTGGCTGTAGCCACAAATGAATAATCATTGATGTCAAGATCACGTGCCCAGCAACGGCTCTTACTCCATGGAAACCAAGGAAATTTGCAATTTTTCAACAGCTGGAGATGCCTGGCCCAATTGCGCATGTTTTGGCACCTTATTGATGTGAGTCAGTGTTCAATTGTACTTTTTACAGCGGACTGTATCAAGTACCTTGTGTTTTTTTTATATACAAATGGTGTGGTTTTTCTACATGTAGATAAAGACATTGAGTTTGTCTTCGACTTAGAAGTAAGACATTTGCTGGGTGAGTTAAATGGGCTTGGCCCAAAGATTTGACGTCGTCTGGGCTACCGAAGGGCACATAACTTATAATGAAAAGTTGAATATAGTAATGACCAGTCGCGATTTTACATAGTTAATGTAGCCGATTTCAATTAGCAAAAAGACCAGGTAAAAATCCAAAAGTGGAAAAACTGTTCCAATGCTGCTGGTAAGAGGCTAATCCGACGTATTTTGTGACGAGAAATCGAATAGTGCAAACCGCGTTGCTCTCTGACCAATATGTTTGGCTGTAGCCACAATTGAATAATCATTGATGTCAAGATCACGTGCCCAGCAACGGCTCTTACTCCATGGAAACCATAGAAATTTGCCATTTTTCAACAGCTGGAGATGCCTGGCCCAATTGCGCATCTTTTGGCACCTTATTGATGTGGGTCAGTGTTCAATTGTACTTTTTACAGCAGACTGTATCATGTACCTTCTGTTTTTTTTATATACAAATGGTGTGGTTTTTCTACATGTAAATCAAGACATTGAGTTTGTCTTCGACTTAGAAGTAAGACATTTGCTGGGTGAGTTAAATGGGCTTGGCCCAAAGATTTGACGTCGTCTGGGCTACCGAAGGGCACATAACTTATAATGAAAAGTTGAATATAGTAATGACCAGTCGCGAATGTACATAGCTAATGCAGCCTATTTCAATTAGCAAAAAGACCAGGTAAAAATCCAAAAGTGGCAAAATTGTTCCAATGCTGCTGCTAAGAGGCTAATCCGACGTATTTTTTGACGAGAAATCGAATGGTGCAAACCGCGTTGCTCTCCGACCAATACTTTTGGCTGTAGCCACAAATGAATAATCATTGATGTCAAGATCACGTGCCCAGCAACGGCTCTTACTCCATGGAAACCATAGAAATTTGCAATTTTTCAACAGCTGGAGATGCCTGGCCCAATTGCGCATCTTTTGGCACCTCATTAATGTGGGTCAGTGTTCAATTGTACTTTCTGCAGCAGACTGTATCAAGTACCTTGTGTTTTTTATATACAAATGGTGTGGTTTTTCTACATGTAGATAAAGACATTGAGTTTGTCTTCGACTTAGAAGTAAGACATTTGCTGGGTGAGTTAAATGGGCTTGGCCCAAAGATTTGACGTCGTCTGGGCTACCGAAGGGCACATAACTTATAATGAAAAGTTGAATATAGTAATGACCAGTCGCGATGGTACATAATAAATGTAGCCGATTTCAATTCGCAAAAAGACCAGGCCTAAATCCAAAAGTGGAAAAACTGTTCCAATGCTGCTGGTAAGAGGCTAATCCGACGTATTTTGTGACGAGAAATCGAATGGTGCAAACCGCGTTGCTCTCCAACCAATACTTTTGGCTGTAGCCACAAATGAATAATCATTGATGTCAAGATCACGTGCCCAGCAACGGCTCTTACTCCATGGAAACCATAGAAATTTGCAATTTTTCAACAGCTTTAGATGCCTGGCCCAATTGCGCATCTTTTGGCACCTTATTAATGTGGGTCAGTGTTCAATTGTACTTTTTACAGCAGACTGTATCAAGTACCTTGTGTTTTTTATATACAAATGGTGTGGTTTTTCTACATGTAGATAAAGACATTGAGTTTGTCTTCGACTTAGAAGTAAGACATTTGCTGGGTGAGTTAAATGGGCTTGGCCCAAAGATTTGACGTCGTCTGGGCTACCGAAGGGCACATAACTTATAATGAAAAGTTGAATATAGTAATGACCAGTCGCGAATGTACATAGTTAATGCAGCCTATTTCAATTAGCAAAAAGACCAGGTAAAAATCCAAAAGTGGAAAAACTGTTCCAATGCTGGTGCTAAGAGGCTAATCCGACGTATTTTTTGACGAGAAATCGAATGGTGCAAACCGCGTTGCTCTCCGACCAATACTTTTGGCTGTAGCCACAAATGAATAATCATTGATGTCAAGATCACGTGCCCAGCAACGGCTCTTACTCCATGGAAACCAAGGAAATTTGCAATTTTTCAACAGCTGGAGATGCCTGGCCCAATTGCGCATCTTTTGGCACCTTATTGATGTGGGTCAGTGTTCAATTGTACTTTTTACAGCGGACTGTATCAAGTACCTTGTGTTTTTTTTATATACAAATGGTGTGGTTTTTCTACATGTAGATAAAGACATTGAGTTTGTCTTCGACTTAGAAGTAAGACATTTGCTGGGTGAGTTAAATGGGCTTGGCCCAAAGATTTGACGTCGTCTGGGCTACCGAAGGGCACATAACTTATAATGAAAAGTTGAATATAGTAATGACCAGTCGCGATTGTACATAGTTAATGTAGCCGATTTCAATTAGCAAAAAGACCAGGCAAAAATCCAAAAGTGGAAAAACTGTTCCAATGCTGCTGGTAAGAGGCTAATCCGACGTATTTTTTGACGAGAAATCGAATGGTGCAAACCGCGTTGCTCTCCGACCAATACGTTTGGCTGTAGCCACAAATGAATAATCATTGATGTCAAGATCACGTGCCCAGCAACGGCTCTTACTCCATGGAAACCAAGGAAATTTGCAATTTTTCAACAGCTGGAGATGCCTGGCCCAATTGCGCATCTTTTGGCACCTTATTGATGTGGGTCAGTGTTCAATTGTACTTTTTACAGCAGACTGTATCAAGTACCTTGTGTTTTTTTTTATATACAAATGGTGTGGTTTTTCTACATGTAGATAAAGACATTGAGTTTGTCTTCGACTTAAAAGTAAGACATTTGCTGGGTGAGTTAAATGGGCTTGGCCCAAAGATTTGACGTCGTCTGGGCTACCGAAGGGCACATAACTTATAATGAAAAGTTGAATATAGTAATGACCAGTCGCGATTGTACATAGTTAATGTAGCCGATTTCAATTAGCAAAAAGACCAGGCAAAAATCCAAAAGTGGAAAAACTGTTCCAATGCTGCTGGTAAGAGGCTAATCCGACGTATTTTTTGACGAGAAATCGAATGGTGCAAACCGCGTTGCTCTCCGACCAATACTTTTGGCTGTAGCCACAAATGAATAATCATTGATGTCAAGATCACGTGCCCAGCAACGGCTCTTACTCCATGGAAACCAAGGAAATTTGCAATTTTTTTAACAGCTCGAGATGCCTGGCCCAATTGCGCATCTTTTGGCACCTTATTGATGTGGGTCAGTGTTCAATTGTACTTTTTACAGCGGACTGTATCAAGTACCTTGTGTTTTTTTCATATACAAATGGTGTGGTTTTTCTACATGTAGATAAAGACATTGAGTTTGTCTTCGACTTAGAAGTAAGACATTTGCTGGGTGAGTTAAATGGGCTTGGCCCAAAGATTTGACGTCGTCTGGGCTACCGAAGGGCACATAACTTATAATGAAAAGTTGAATATAGTAATGACCAGTCGCGCATGTACATAGTTAATGCAGCCTATTTCAATTAGCAAAAAGTCCAGGTAAAAATCCAAAAGTGGAAAAACTGTTCCAATGGTGCTGGTAAGAGGCTAATCCGACGTATTTTGTGACGAGAAATCGAATGGTGCAAACCGCGTTGCTCTCCGACCAATACTTTTGGCTGTAGCCACAAATGAATAATCATTGATGTCAAGATCACGTGCCCAGCAACGGCTCTTACTCCATGGAAACCATAGAAATTTGCAATTTTTCAACAGCTGGAGATGCCTGGCACAATTGCGCATCTTTTGGCACCTTATTGATGTGGGTCAGTGTTCAATTGTACTTTTTACAGCGGACTGTATCAAGTATCTTGTGTTTTTTTCATATACAAATGGTGTGGTTTTTCTACATGTAGATAAAGACATTGAGTTTGTCTTCGACTTAGAAGTAAGACATTTGCTGGGTGAGTTAAATGGGCTTGGCCCAAAGATTTGACGTCGTCTGGGCTACCGAAGGGCACATAACTTATTATGAAAAGTTGAATATAGTAATGACCAGTCGCGAATGTACATAGTTAATGCAGCCTATTTCAATTAGCAAAAAGACCAGGTAAAAATCCAAAAGTGGAAAAACTGTTCCAATGCTGCTGCTAAGAGGCTAATCCGACGTATTTTTTGACGAGAAATCGAATGGTGCAAACCGCGTTGCTCTCCGACCAATACTTTTGGCTGTAGCCACAAATGAATAATCATTGATGTCAAGATCACGTGCCCAGCAACGGCTCTTACTCCATGGAAACCAAGGAAATTTGCAATTTTTCAACAGCTGGAGATGCCTGGCCCAATTGCGCATCTTTTGGCACCTTATTGATGTGGGTCAGTGTTCAATTGTACTTTTTACAGCAGACTGTATCAAGTACCTTGTGTTTTTTTTATATACAAATGGTGTGGTTTTTCTACATGTAGATAAAGACATTGAGTTTGTCTTCGACTTAGAAGTAAGACATTTGCTGGGTGAGTTAAATGGGCTTGGCCCAAAGATTTGACGTCGTCTGGGCTACCGAAGGGCACATAACTTATAATGAAAAGTTGAATATAGTAATGACCAGTCGCGATTGTACATAGTTAATGTAGCCGATTTCAATTAGCAAAAAGACCAGGCAAAAATCCAAAAGTGGAAAAACTGTTCCAATGCTGCTGGTAAGAGGCTAATCCGACGTATTTTTTGACGAGAAATCGAATGGTGCAAACCGCGTTGCTCTCCGACCAATACTTTTGGCTGTAGCCACAAATGAATAATCATTGATGTCAAGATCACGTGCCCAGCAACGGCTCTTACTCCATGGAAACCAAGGAAATTTGCAATTTTTCAACAGCTGAAGATGCCTGGCCCAATTGCGCATCTTTTGGCACCTTATTGATGTGGGTCAGTGTTCAATTGTACTTTTTACAGCAGACTGTATCAAGTACCTTGTGTTTTTTTTATATACAAATGGTGTGGTTTTTCTACATGTAGATAAAGACATTGAGTTTGTCTTCGACTTAGAAGTAAGACATTTGCTGGGTGAGTTAAATGGGCTTGGCCCAAAGATTTGACGTCGTCTGGGCTACCGAAGGGCACATAACTTATAATGAAAAGTTGAATATAGTAATGACCAGTCGCGATTGTACATAGTTAATGTAGCCGATTTCAATTAGCAAAAAGACCAGGCAAACATCCAAAAGTGGAAAAACTGTTCCAATGCTGCTGGTAAGAGGCTAATCCGACGTATTTTTTGACGAGAAATCGAATGGTGCAAACCGCGTTGCTCTCCGACCAATACTTTTGGCTGTAGCCACAATTGAATGATCATTGATGTCAAGATCACGTGCCCAGCAACGGCTCTTACTCCATGGAAACCAAGGAAATTTGCAATTTTTCAACAGCTGGAGATGCCTGGCCCAATTGCGCATCTTTTGGCACCTTATTGATGTGGGTCAGTGTTCAATTGTACTTTTTACAGCGCACTGTATCAAGTACCTTGTGTTTTTTTTATATACAAATGGTGTGGTTTTTCTACATGTAGATAAAGACATTGAGGTTGTCTTCGACTTAGAAGTAAGACATTTGCTGGGTGAGTTAAATGGGCTTGGCCCAAAGATTTGACGTCGTCTGGGCTACCGAAGGGCACATAACTTATAATGAAAAGTTGAATATAGTAATGACCAGTCGCGATTGTACATAGTTAATGTAGCCGATTTTAATTAGCAAAAAGATCAGGCTAAAATCCAAAAGTGGAAAAACTGTTCCAATGCTGCTGGTAAGAGGCTAATCCGACGTATTTTTTGACGAGAAATCGAATGGTGCAAACCGCGTTGCTCTCCGACCAATACTTTTGGCTGTAGCCACAAATGAATAATCATTGATGTCAAGATCACGTGCCCAGCAACGGCTCTTACTCCATGGAAACCAAGGAAATTTGCAATTTTTCAACAGCTGGAGATGCCTGGCCCAATTGCGCATCTTTTGGCACCTTATTGATGTGGGTCAGTGTTCAATTGTACTTTTTACAGCGGACTGTATCAAGTACCTTGTGTTTTTTTTATATACAAATGGTGTGGTTTTTCTACATGTAGATAAAGACATTGAGTTTGTCTTCGACTTAGAAGTAAGACATTTGCTGGGTGAGTTAAATGGGCTTGGCCCAAAGATTTGACGTCGTCTGGGCTACCGAAGGGCACATAACTTATAATGAAAAGTTGAATATAGTAATGACCAGTCGCGATTGTACATAGTTAATGTAGCCGATTTCAATTAGCAAAAAGACCAGGTAAAATTCCAAAAGTGGAAAAACTGTTCCAATACTGCTGGTAAGAGGCTAATCCGACGTATTTTTTGACGAGAAATCGAATGGTGCAAACCGCGTTGCTCTCCGACCAATACTTTTGGCTGTAGCCACAAATGAATAATCATTGATGTCAAGATCACGTGCCCAGCAACGGCTCTTACTCCATGGAAACCAAGGAAATTTGCAATTTTTCAACAGCTGGAGATGCCTGGCCAAATTGCGCATCTTTTGGCATCTTATTGATGTGGGTCAGTGTTCAATTGTACTTTTTACAGCGGACTGTATCAAGTACCTTGTGTTTTTTTTATATACAAATGGTGTGGTTTTTCTACATGTAGATAAAGACATTGAGTTTGTCTTTAACTTAGATATTAGACAACTGCTGGGTGAGTTAAATGGGCTTGGCCCAAAGATTTGACGTCGTCTGGGCTACCGAAGGGCACATGACTTATAATGAAAAGTTGAATATAGTAATGACCAGTCGCGATTGTACATAGTTAATGTAGCCGATTTCAATTCGCAAAAAGACCAGGCAAAAATCCAAAAGTGGAAAAACTGTTCCAATGCTGCTGGTAAGAGGCTAATCCGACGTATTTTTTGACGAGAAATCGAATGGTGCAAACCGCGTTGCTCTCCGACCAATACTTTTGGCTGTAGCCACAAATGAATAATCGTTGATGTCAAGATCACGTGCCCAGCAACGGCTCTTACTCCATGGAAACCAAGGAAATTTGCAATTTTTTTAACAGCTGGAGATGCCTGGCCCAATTGCGCATCTTTTGGCACCTTATTGATGTGGGTCAGTGTTCAATTGTACTTTTTACAGCGGACTGTATCAAGTACCTTGTGTTTTTTTCATATACAAATGGTGTGGTTTTTCTACATGTAGATAAAGACATTGAGTTTGTTTTTGACTTAGAAGTAAAACAACTGCTTGGTGAGTTAAATGGGCTTTGCCCAAAGATTTGACGTCGTCTGGGCTACCGAAGGGCACATAACTTATAATGAAAAGTTGAATATAGTAATGACCAGTCGCGATTGTACATAGTTAATGTAGCCGATTTCAATTCGCAAAAAGACCAGGCAAAAATCCAAAAGTGGAAAAACTGTTCCAATGCTGCTGGTAAGAGGCTAATCCGACGTATTTTGTGACGAGAAATCGAATGGTGCAAACCGCGTTGCTCTCCGACCAATACTTTTGGCTGTAGCCACAAATGAATAATCATTGATGTCAAGATCACGTGCCCAGCAACGGCTCTTACTCCATGGAAACCATAGAAATTTGCAATTTTTCAACAGCTTTAGATGCCTGGCCCAATTGCGCATCTTTTGGCACCTTATTAATGTGGGTCAGTGTTCAATTGTACTTTTTACAGCAGACTGTATCAAGTACCTTGTGTTTTTTATATACAAATGGTGTGGTTTTTCTACATGTAGATAAAGACATTGAGTTTGTCTTCGACTTAGAAGTAAGACATTTGCTGGGTGAGTTAAATGGGCTTGGCCCAAAGATTTGACGTCGTCTGGGCTACCGAAGGGCACATAACTTATAATGAAAAGTTGAATATAGTAATGACCAGTCGCGAATGTACATAGTTAATGCAGCCTATTTCAATTAGCAAAAAGACCAGGTAAAAATCCAAAAGTGGAAAAACTGTTCCAATGCTGCTGCTAAGAGGCTAATCCGACGTATTTTTTGACGAGAAATCGAATGGTGCAAACCGCGTTGCTCTCCGACCAATACGTTTGGCTGTAGCCACAAATGAATAATCATTGATGTCAAGATCACGTGCCCAGCAACGGCTCTTACTCCATGGAAACCAAGGAAATTTGCAATTTTTCAACAGCTGGAGATGCCTGGCCCAATTGCGCATCTTTTGGCACCTTATTGATGTAGGTCAGTGTTCAATTGTACTTTTTTACAGCTGACTGTATCAAGTACCTTGTGTTTTTTTTATATACAAATGGTGTGGTTTTTCTACATGTAGATAAAGACATTGAGTTTGTCTTCGACTGAAAAGTAAGACATTTGCTGGGTGAGTTAAATGGGCTTGGCCCAAAGATTTGACGTCGTCTGGGCTACCGAAGGGCACATAACTTATAATGAAAAGTTGAATATAGTAATGACCAGTCGCGATTGTACATAGTTAATGTAGCCGATTTCAATTAGCAAAAAGGCCAGGCAAAAATCCAAAAGTGGAAAAACTGTTCCAATGCTGCTGGTAAGAGGCTAATCCGACGTATTTTTTGACGAGAAATCGAATGGTGCAAACCGCGTTGCTCTCCGACCAATACTTTTGGCTGTAGCCACAAATAAATAATCATTGATGTCAAGATCACGTGCCCAGCAACGGCTCTTACTCCATGGAAACCAAGGAAATTTGCAATTTTTCAACAGCTGGAGATGCCTGGCCCAATTGCGCATCTTTTGGCACCTTATTGATGTGGGTCAGTGTTCAATTGTACTTTTTACAGCGGACTGTATCAAGTACCTTGTGTTTTTTTCATATACAAATGGTGTGGTTTTTCTACATGTAGATAAAGACATTGAGTTTGTCTTCGACTTAGAAGTAAGACATTTGCTGGGTGAGTTAAATGGGCCTGGCCCAAAGATTTGACGTCGTCTGGGCTACCGAAGGGCACATAACTTATAATGAAAAGTTGAATATAGTAATGACCAGTCGCGAATGTACATAGTTAATGCAGCCTATTTCATTTAGCAAAAAGATTAGGTAAAAATCCAAAGTGGAAAAACTGTTCCAATGCTGCTGCTAAGAGGCTAATCCGACGTATTTTTTGACGAGAAATCGAATGGTGCAAACCGCGTTGCTCTCCGACCAATACTTTTGGCTGTAGCCACAAATGAATAATCATTGATGTCAAGATCACGTGCCCAGCAACGGCTCTTACTCCCATGGAAACCAAGGGAAATTTGCAATTTTTCAACAGCTGGAGATGCCTGGCCCAATTGCACATATTTTGGCACCTTATTAATGTGGGTCAGTGTTCAATTGTACTTTTTACAGCAGACTGTATCAAGTACCTTGTGTTTTTTATATACAAATGGTGTGGTTTTTCTACATGTAGATAAAGACATTGAGTTGTCTTCGACTTAGAAGTAAGACAACTGCTGGGTGAGTTAAATGGGCTTGGCCCAAAGATTTGACGTCGTCTGGGCTACCGAAGGGCACATAACTTATAATGAAAAGTTGAATATAGTAATGACCAGTCGCGAATGTACATAGTTAATGCAGCCTATTTCAATTCGCAAAAAGACCAGGTAAAAATCCAAAAGTAGAAAAAACTGTTCCAATGCTGCTGCTAAGAGGCTAATCCGACGTATTTTTTTGACGAGAAATCGAATGGTGCTAAACCGCGTTGCTCTCCGACCAATACTTTTGGCTGTAGCCACAAATGAATAATCATTGATGTCAAGATCACGTGCCCAGCAACGGCTCTTACTCCATGGAAACCAAGGAAATTTGCAATTTTTCAACAGCTGGAGATGCCTGGCCCAATTGCGCCATCTTTTGGCACCTTATTGATGTGGGTCAGTGTTCAATTGTACTTTTTACATCGGACTGTATCAAGTACCTTGTGTGTTTTTTATATACAAAATGGTGTGGTTTTTCTACATGTAGATAAAGACATTGAGTTTGTCTTCGACTTAGAAGTAAGACATTTGCTGGGTGAGTTAAATGGGCTTGGCCAAAGATTTGACGTCGTCTGGGCTACCGAAGGGGCACATAACTTATAATGAAAAGTTGAATATAGTAATGACCAGTCGCGATTGTACATAGTTAATGTAGCCGATTTCAATTAGCAAAAAGACCAGGCAAAAATCCAAAAGTGGAAAAACTGTTCCAATGCTGCTGGTAAGAGGCTAATCCGACGTATTTTTTGACGAGAAATCGAATGGTGCAAACCGCGTTGCTCTCCGACCAATACGTTTGGCTGTAGCTACAAATGAATAATCATTGATGTCAAGATCACGTGCCCAGCAACGGCTCTTACTCCATGGAAACCAAGGAAATTTGCAATTTTTCAACAGCTGGAGATGCCTGGCCCAATTGCGCATCTTTTGGCACCTTATTGATGTGGGTCAGTGTTCAATTGTACTTTTTACAGCGGACTGTATCAAGTACCTTGTGTTTTTTTTATATACAAATGGTGTGGTTTTTCTACATGTAGATAAAGACATTGAGTTTGTCTTCGACTTAGAAGTAAGACATTTGCTGGGTGAGTTAAATGGGCTTGGCCAAAGATTTGACGTCGTCTGGGCTACCGAAGGGCACATAACTTATAATGAAAAGTTGAATATAGTAATGACCAGTCGCGATTGTACATAGTTAATGTAGCCGATTTCAATTAGCAAAAAGACCAGGCAAAAATCCAAAAGTGGAAAAACTGTTCCAATGCTGCTGCTAAGAGGCTAATCCGACGTATTTTTTGACGACAAATCGAATGGTGCAAACCGCGTTGCTCTCCGACCAATACTTTTGGCTGTAGCCACAAATGAATAATCATTGATGTCAAGATCACGTGCCCAGCAACGGCTCTTACTCCATGGAAACCAAGGAAATTTGCAATTTTTTTAACAGCTGGAGATGCCTGGCCCAATTGCGCATCTTTTGGCACCTTATTGATGTGGGTCAGTGTTCAATTGTACTTTTTACAGCGGACTGTATCAAGTACCTTGTGTTTTTTTCATATACAAATGGTGTGGTTTTTCCACATGTAGATAAAGACATTGAGTTTGTCTTCGACTTAGAAGTAAGACATTTGCTGGGTGAGTTAAATGGGCTTGGCCCAAAGATTTGACGTCGTCTGGGCTACCGAAGGGCACATAACTTATAATGAAAAGTTGAATATAGTAATGACCAGTCGCGATTGTACATAGTAAATGTAGCCTATTTCAATTAGCAAAAAGACCAGGTAAAAATCCAAAAGTGGAAAAACTGTTCCAATGCTGCTGCTAAGAGGCTAATCCGACGTATTTTTTGACGAGAAATCGAATGGTGCAAACCGCGTTGCTCTCCGACCAATACTTTTGGCTGTAGCCACAAATGAATAATCATTGATGTCAAGATCACGTGCCCAGCAACGGCTCTTACTCCATGGAAACCATAGAAATTTGCAATTTTTCAACAGCTGGAGATGCCTGGCCCAATTGCATATATTTTGGCACCTTATTAATGTGGGTCAGTGTTCAATTGTACTTTTTACAGCGGACTGTATCAAGTACCTTGTGTTTTTTATATACAAATGGTGTGGTTTTTCTACATGTAGATAAAGACATTGAGTTTGTCTTCAACTTAGAAGTAAGACAACTGCTGGGTGAGTTAAATGGGCTTGGCCCAAAGATTTGACGTCGTCTGGGCTACCGAAGGGCACATAACTTATAATGAAAAGTTAAATATAGTAATGACCAGTCGCGAATGTAAATAGTTAATGCAGCCTATTTCAATTAGCAAAAAGACCAGGTAAAAATCCAAAAGTGGAAAAACTGTTCCATTGCTGCTGCTAAGAGGCTAATCCGACGTATTTTTTGACGAGAAATCGAATGGTGCAAACCGCGTTGCTCTCCGACCAATACTTTTGGCTGTAGCCACAAATGAATAATCATTGATGTCAAGATCACGTGCCCAGCAACGGCTCTTACTCCATGGAAACCAAGGAAATTTGCAATTTTTCAACAGCTGGAGATGCCTGGCCCAATTGCGCATCTTTTGGCACCTTATTGATGTGGGTCAGTGTTCAATTGTACTTTTTACATCGGACTGTATCAAGTACCTTGTGTGTTTTTTATATACAAATGGTGTGGTTTTTCTACATGTAGATAAAGACATTGAGTTTGTCTTCGACTTAGAAGTAAGACATTTGCTGGGTGAGTTAAATGGGCTTGGCCCAAAGATTTGACGTCGTCTGGGCTACCGAAGGGCACATAACTTATAATGAAAAGTTGAATATAGTAATGACCAGTCGCGATTGTACATAGTTAATGTAGCCGATTTCAATTAGCAAAAAGACCAGGCAAAAATCCAAAAGTGGAAAAACTGTTCCAATGCTGCTGGTAAGAGGCTATCCGACGTATTTTTTTGACGAGAAATCGAATGGTGCAAACCGCGTTGCTCTCCGACCAATACGTTTGGCTGTAGCTACAAATGAATAATCACTGATGTCAAGATCACGTGCCCAGCAACGGGCTCTTACTCCATGGAAACCAAGGAAATTTGCAATTTTTCAACAGCTGGAGATGCCTGGCCCAATTGCGCATCTTTTGGCACCTTATTGATGTGGGTCAGTGTTCAATTGTACTTTTTACAGCGGACTGTATCAAGTACCTTGTGTTTTTTTTATATACAAATGGTGTGGTTTTTTCTACATGTAGATAAAGACATTGAGTTTGTCTTCGACTTAGAAGTAAGACATTTGCTGGGTGAGTTAAATGGGCTTGGCCCAAAGATTTGACGTCGTCTGGGCTACCGAAGGGCACATACTTATAATGAAAAGTTGAATATAGTAATGACCAGTCGCGATTGTACATAGTTAATGTAGCCGATTTCAATTAGCAAAAAGACCAGGCAAAAATCCAAAAGTGGAAAAACTGTTCCAATGCTGCTGGTAAGAGGCTAATCCGACGTATTTTTTGACGAGAAATCGAATGGTGCAAACCGCGTTGCTCTCCGACCAATACTTTTTGGCTGTAGCCACAAATGAATAATCATTGATGTCAAGATCACGTGCCAGCAACGGCTCTTACTCCATGGAAACCAAGGAAATTTGCAATTTTTTTAACAGCTGGAGATGCCTGGCCCAATTGCGCATCTTTTGGCACCTTATTGATGTGGCAGTGTTCAATTGTACTTTTTACAGCGGACTGTATCAAGTACCTTGTGTTTTTTTATATACAAATGGTGTGGTTTTTCTACATGTAGATAAAGACATTGAGTTTGTCTTCGACTTAGAAGTAAGACATTTGCTGGGTGAGTTAAATGGGCTTTGCCCAAAGATTTGACGTCGTCTGGGCTACCGAAGGGCACATAACTTATAATGAAAAGTTGAATATAGTAATGACCAGTCGCGATGGTACATAGTAAATGTAGCCGATTTCAATTCGCAAAAAGACCAGGTAAAAATCCAAAAGTGGAAAAACTGTTCCAATGCTGCTGGTAAGAGGCTAATCCGACGTATTTTTTGACGAGAAATCGAATGGTGCAAACCGCGTTGCTCTCCGACCAATACTTTTGGCTGTAGCCACAAATGAATAATCATTGATGTCAAGATCACGTGCCCAGCAACGGCTCTTACTCCATGGAAACCAAGGAAATTTGCAATTTTTCAACAGCTGGAGATGCCTGGCCCAATTGCGCATCTTTTGGCACCTTATTGATGTGGGTCAGTGTTCAATTGTACTTTTTACAGCGGACTGTATCAAGTACCTTGTGTTTTTTTTCATATACAAATGGTGTGGTTTTTCTACATGTAGATAAAAGACATTGAGTTTGTCTTTGACTTAGAAGTAAGACATTTGCTGGGTGAGTTAAATGGGCTTGGCCCAAAGATTTGACGTCGTCTGGCCTACCGAAGGGCACATAACTTATAATGAAAAGTTGAATATAGTAATGACAGTCGCGATTGTACATAGTTAATGTAGCCGATTTCAATTAGCAAAACGACCAGGTAAAAATCCAAAAGTGGAAAAACTGTTCCAATGCTGCTGATAAGAGGCTAATCCGACGTATTTTTTGACGAGAAATCGAATGGTGCAAACCGCGTTGCTCTCCGACAAATACGTTTGGCTGTAGCCACAATTGAATGATCATTGATGTCAAGATCACGTGCCCAGCAACGGCTCTTACTCCATTGAAACCATAGAAATTTGCAATTTTTCAACAGCTGGAGATGCCTGGCCCAATTGCGCATCTTTTGGCACCTTATTGATGTGGGTCAGTGTTCAATTGTACTTTTTTACAGCTGACTGTATCAAGTACCTTGTGTTTTTTTTATATACAAATGTGTGGGTTTTTCTACATGTAAATAAGGACATTGAGTTTGTTTTTGACTTAGAAGTAAGACAACTGCTTGGTGAGTTAAATGGGCTTTGCCCAAAGATTTGACGTCGTCTGGGCTACCGAAGGGCACATAACTTATAATGAAAAGTTGAATATAGTAATGACCAGTCGCGATTGTACATAGTTAATGTAGCCGATTTCAATTCGCAAAAAGACCAGGTAAAAATCCAAAAGTGGAAAAACTGTTCCAATGGTGCTGGTAAGAGGCTAATCCGACGTATTTTGTGACGAGAAATCGAATGGTGCAAACCGCGTTGCTCTCCGACCAATACTTTTGGCTGTAGCCACAAATGAATAATCATTGATGTTCATTGATGTCAAGATCAAGTGCCCAGCAACGGCTCTTACTCCATGGAAACCAAGGAAACTTGCAATTTTTCAACAGCTGGAGATGCCTGGCCCAATTGCGCATCTTTTGCCACCTTATTGATGTGGGTCAGTGTTCAATTTTACTTTTTACAGCGGACTGTATCAAGTACCTTGTGTTTTTTTCATATACAAATGGTGTGGTTTTTCTACATGTAGATAAAGACATTGAGTTTGTCTTCGACTTAGAAGTAAGACATTTGCTGGGTGAGTTAAATGGGCTTGGCCCAAAGATTTGACGTCGTCTGGGCTACCGAAGGGCACATAACTTATAATGAAAAGTTGAATATAGTAATGACCAGTCGCGAATGTACATAGTTAATGCAGCCTATTTCAATTAGCAAAAAGACTAGGTAAAAATCCAAAAGTGGAAAAACTGTTCCAATGCTGCTGCTAAGAGGCTAATCCGACGTATTTTTTGACGAGAAATCGAATGGTGCAAACCGCGTTGCTCTCCGACCAATACTTTTGGCTGTAGCCACAAATGAATAATCATTGATGTCAAGATCACGTGCCCAGCAACGGCTCTTACTCCATGGAAACCATAGAAATTTGCAATTTTTCAACAGCTGGAGATGCCTGGCCCAATTGCACATATTTTGGCACCTTATTAATGTGGGTCAGTGTTCAATTGTACTTTTTACAGCAGACTGTATCAAGTACCTTGTGTTTTTTTTTATATACAAATGGTGTGGTTTTTCTACATGTAGATAAAGACATTGAGTTTGTCTTCGACTTAGAAGTAAGACAACTGCTGGGTGAGTTAAATGGGCTTGGCCAAAGATTTGACGTCGTCTGGGCTACCGAAGGGCACATAACTTATAATGAAAAGTTGAATATAGTAATGACCAGTCGCGAATGTACATAGTTAATGCAGCCTATTTCAATTAGCAAAAAGACCAGGTAAAAATCCAAAAGTGGAAAAACTGTTCCAATGCTGCTGCTAAGAGGCTAATCCGACGTATTTTTTGACGAGAAATCGAATGGTGCAAACCGCGTTGCTCTCCGACCAATACTTTTGGCTGTAGCCACAAATGAATAATCATTGATGTCAAGATCACGTGCCCAGCAACGGCTCTTACTCCATGGAAACCAAGGAAATTTGCAATTTTTCAACAGCTGGAGATGCCTGGCCCAATTGCGCATCTTTTGGCACCTTATTGATGTGGGTCAGTGTTCAATTGTACTTTTTACATCGGACTGTATCAAGTACCTTGTGTGTTTTTTATATACAAATGGTGTGGTTTTTCTACATGTAGATAAAGACATTGAGTTTGTCTTCGACTTAGAAGTAAGACAACTGCTGGGTGAGTTAAATGGGCTTGGCCCAAAGATTTGACGTCGTCTGGGCTACCGAAGGGCACATAACTTATAATGAAAAGTTGAATATAGTAATGACCAGTCGCGAATGTACATAGTTAATGCAGCCTATTTCAATTAGCAAAAAGACCAGGTAAAAATCCAAAAGTGGAAAAACTGTTCCAATGCTGCTGCTAAGAGGCTAATCCGACGTATTTTTTGACGAGAATCGAATGGTGCAACCGCGTTGCTCTCCGACCAATACTTTTGGCTGTAGCCACAAATGAATAATCATTGATGTCAAGATCACGTGCCCAGCAACGGCTCTTACTCCATGGAAACCAAGGAAATTTGCAATTTTTCAACAGCTGGAGATGCCCTGGCCCAATTGCGCATCTTTTGGCACCTTATTGATGTGGGTCAGTGTTCAATTGTACTTTTTGACATCGGACTGTATCAAGTACCTTGTGTGTTTTTTATATACAAATGGTGTGGTTTTTTCTACATGTAGATAAAGACATTGAGTTTGTCTTCGACTTAGAAGTAAGACATTTGCTGGGTGAGTTAAATGGGCTTGGCCCAAAGATTTGACGTCGTCTGGGCTACCGAAGGGCACATAACTATAATGAAAAGTTGAATGTAGTAATGACCAGTCGCGATTGTACATAGTTAATGTAGCCGATTTCAATTAGCAAAAAGACCAGGCAAAAATCCAAAAGTGGAAAAACTGTTCCAATGCTGCTGCTAAGAGGCTAATCCGACGTATTTTTTGACGAGAAATCGAATGGTGCAAACCGCGTTGCTCTCCGACCAATACTTTTGGCTGTAGCCACAAATGAATAATCATTGATGTCAAGATCACGTGCCCAGCAACGGCTCTTACTCCATGGAAACCAAGGAAATTTGCAATTTTTTTAAACAGCTGGAGATGCCTGGCCCAGTTGCGCATCTTTTGGCACCTTATTGATGTGGGTCAGTGTTCAATTGTACTTTTTACAGCGGACTGTATCAAGTACCTTGTGTTTTTTTCATATACAAATGGTGTGGTTTTTCTACATGTAGATAAAGACATTGAGTTTGTCTTCGACTTAGAAGTAAGACATTTGCTGGGTGAGTTAAATGGGCTTGGCCCAAAGATTTGACGTCGTCTGGGCTACCGAAGGGCACATAACTTATAATGAAAAGTTGAATATAGTAATGACCAGTCGCGAATGTACATAGTTAATGCAGCCTATTTCAATTAGCAAAAAGACCAGGTAAAAATCCAAAAGTGGAAAAACTGTTCCAATGCTGCTGGTAAGAGGCTAATCCGACGTATTTTGTGACGAGAAATCGAATGGTGCAAACCGCGTTGCTCTCCGACCAATACTTTTGGCTGTAGCCACAAATGAATAATCATTGATGTCAAGATCACGTGCCCAGCAACGGCTCTTACTCCATGGAAACCAAGGAAATTTGCAATTTTTCAACAGCTGGAGATGCCTGGCCCAATTGCGCATCTTTGGCACCTTATTGATGTGGGCCAGTGTTCAATTGTACTTTTTACAGCGGACTGTATCAAGTACCTTGTGTTTTTTTATATACAAATGGTGTGGTTTTTCTACATGTAGATAAAGACATTGAGTTTGTCTTCGACTTAGAAGTAAGACATTTGCTGGGTGAGTTAAATGGGCTTTGCCCAAAGATTTGACGTCGTCTGGGCTTACCGAAGGGCACATAACTTATAATGAAAAGTTGAATATAGTAATGACCAGTCGCGATGGTACATAGTAAATGTAGCCGATTTCAATTTGCAAAACGACCAGGTAAAAATCCAAAAGTGGAAAAACTGTTCCCAATGCTGCTGGTAAGAGGCTAATCCGACGTATTTTTTGACGAGAAATCGAATGGTGCAAACCGCGTTGCTCTCCGACCAATACTTTTGGCTGTAGCCACAAATGAATAATCATTGATGTCAAGATCACGTGCCCAGCAACGGCTCTTACTCCATGGAAACCAAGGAAATTTGCAATTTTTCAACAGCTGGAGATGCCTGGCCCAATTGCGCATCTTTGGCACCTTATTGATGTGGGTCAGTGTTCAATTGTACTTTTTACAGCGGACTGTATCAAGTACCTTGTGTTTTTTTCATATACAATGGTGTGGTTTTTCTACATGTAGATAAAGACATTGAGTTTGTCTTCGACTTAGAAGTAAGACATTGCTGGGTGAGTTAAATGGGCTTGGCCCAAAGATTTGACGTCGTCTGGGCTACCAAAGGGCACATAACTTATAATGAAAAGTTGAAGACCAGTCGCGATTGTACATAGTTAATGTAGCCGATTTCAATTAGCAAAACGACCAGGTAAAAATCCAAAAGTGGAAAAACTGTTCCAATGCTGCTGGTAAGAGGCTAATCCGACGTATTTTTGACGAGAAATCGAATGGTGCAAACCGCGTTGCTCTCCGGACAAATACGTTTGGCTGTAGCCCACAATTGAATGATCATTGATGTCAAGATCACGTGCCCAGCAACGGCTCTTACTCCATGGAAAACATAGAAATTTGCAATTTTTCAACAGCTGGAGATGCCTGGCCCAATTGCGCATCTTTTGGCACCTCATTAATGTGGGTCAGTATTCAATTGTACTTTTTGCAGCGGACTGTATCAAGTACCTTGTGTTTTTTATATACAAATGGTGTGGTTTTTCTACATGTAGATAAAGACATTGAGTTTGTCTTCGACTTAGAAGTAAGACATTTGCTGGGTGAGTTAAATGGGCTTGGCCCAAAAGATTTGACGTCGTCTGGGCTACCGAAGGGCACATAACTTATAATGAAAAGTTGAATATAGTAATGACCAGTCGCGATTGTACATAGTTAATGTAGCGATTTCAATTAGCAAAACGACCAGTAAAAATCCAAAAGTGGAAAAACTGTTCCAATGCTGCTGGTAAGAGGCTAATCCGACGTATTTTTTGGACGAGACATCGAATGGTGCAAACTGCGTTGCTCTCTCGACCAATACTTTTGGCTGTAGCCACAAATGAATAATCATTGATGTCAAGATCACGTGCCCCAGCAACGGGCTCCTTACTCCATGGAAACCAAGGAAATTTGCAATTTTTCAACAGCTGGAGATGCCTGGCCCAATTGCACATATTTTGGCACCTTATTGATGTGGGTCAGTGTTCAATTGTACTTTTTACAGCAGACTGTATCAAGTACCTTGTGTTTTTTTTATATACAAATGGTGTGGTTTTTCTACATGTAGATAAAGACATTGAGTTTGTCTTCGACTTAGAAGTAAGACAACTGCTGGGTGAGTTAAATTGGCTTGGCCCAAAGATTGACGTCGTCTGGGCTACCGAAGGGCACATAACTTATAATGAAAAGTTGAATATAGTAATGTGACCAGTCGCGAATGTACATAGTTAATGCAGCCTATTTCAATTAGCAAAAAGACCAGGTAAAAATCCAAAAGTGGAAAAACTGTTCCAATGCTGCTGGTAAGAGGCTAATACGACGTATTTTGTGACGAGAAATCGAATAGTGCAAACCGCGTTGCTCTCTGACCAATACGTTTGGCTGTAGCCACAATTGAATAATCATTGATGTCAAGATCACGTGCCCAGCAACGGCTCTTACTCCATGGAAACCATAGAAATTTGCAATTTTTCAACAGCTGGAGATGCCTGGCCCAATTGCGCATCTTTTGGCACCTTATTGATGTGGGTCAGTGTTCAATTGTACTTTTTACAGCAGACTGTATCATGTACCTTCTGTTTTTTTTATATACAAATGGTGTGGTTTTTCTACATGTAAATAAAGACATTGAGTTTGTCTTCGACTTAGAAGTAAGACATTTGCTGGGTGAGTTAAATGGGCTTGGCCCAAAGATTTGACGTCGTCTGGGCTACCGAAGGGCACATAACTTATAATGAAAAGTTGAATATAGTAATGACCAGTCGCGAATGTACATAGTTAATGCAGCCTATTTCAATTAGCAAAAAGACCAGGTAAAAATCCAAAAGTGGCAAAACTGTTCCAATGCTGCTGCTAAGAGGCTAATCCGACGTATTTTTTGACGAGAAATCGAATGGTGCAAACCGCGTTGCTCTCCGACCAATACTTTTGGCTGTAGCCACAAATAAATAATCATTGATGTCAAGATCACGTGCCCAGCAACGGCTCTTACTCCATGGAAACCAAGGAAATTTGCAATTTTTCAACAGCTGGAGATGCCTGGCCCAATTGCGCATCTTTTGGCACCTTATTGATGTGGGTCAGTGTTCAATTGTACTTTTTACATCGGACTGTATCAAGTACCTTGTGTGTTTTTTTATATACAAATGGTTTGGTTTTTCTACATGTAGATAAAGACATTGAGTTTGTCTTCGACTTAGAAGTAAGACAACTGCTGGGTGAGTTAAATGGGCTTGGCCCAAAGATTTGACGTCGTCTGGGCTACCGAAGGGCACATAACTTATAATGAAAAGTTGAATATAGTAATGACCAGTCGCGATTGTACATAGTTAATGTAGCCGATTTCAATTAGCAAAACGACCAGGTAAAAATCCAAAAGTGGAAAAACTGTTCCAATGCTGCTGGTAAGAGGCTAATCCGACGTATTTTTTGACGAGAAATCGAATGGTGCAAACCGCGTTGCTCTCCAACAAATACGTTTGGCTGTAGTCACAATTGAATGATCATTGATGTCAAGATCACGTGCCCAGCAACGGCTCTTACTCCATGGAAACCATAGAAATTTGCAATTTTTCAACAGCTGGAGATGCCTGGCCCAATTGCGCATCTTTTGGCACCTTATTGATGTGGGTCAGTGTTCAATTGTACTTTTTACAGCAGACTGTATTATGTAGTTGCTGTTTTTTTTATATACAAATGGTGTGGTTTTTCTACATGTAGATAAAGACATTGAGTTTGTCTTCCACTTAGAAGTAAGACATTTGCTGGGTGAGTTAAATGGGCTTGGCCCAAAGATTTGACGTCGTCTGGGCTACCGAAGGGCACATAACTTATAATGAAAAGTTGAATATAGTAATGACCAGTCGCGAATGTACATAGTTAATGCAGCCTATTTCAATTAGCAAAAAGAACAGGTAAAAATCCAAAAGTGGAAAAACTGTTCCAATGCTGCTGGTAAGAGGCTAATCCGACGTATTTTTTGACGAGAAATCGAATGGTGCAAACCGCGTTGCTCTCCGACCAATACTTTTGGCTGTAGCCACAAATGAATAATCATTGATGTCAAGATCACGTGCCCAGCAACGGCTCTTACTCCATGGAAACCAAGGAAATTTGCAATTTTTCAACAGCTGGAGATGCCTGGCCCAATTGCGCATCTTTTGGCACCTTATTGATGTGGGTCAGTGTTCAATTGTACTTTTTACATCGGACTGTATCAAGTACCTTGTGTGTTTTTTATATACAAATGGTGTGGTTTTTCTACATGTAGATAAAGACATTGAGTTTGTCTTCGACTTAGAAGTAAGACAACTCCTGGGTGAGTTAAATGGGCTTGGCCCAAAGATTTGACGTCGTCTGGGCTACCGAAGGGCACATAACTTATAATGAAAAGTTGAATATAGTAATAACCAGCCGCGATTGTACATAGTTAATGTAGCCGATTTCAATTAGCAAAAAGACCAGGTAAAAATCCAAAAGTGGAAAAACTGTTCCAATGCTGCTGGTAAGAGGCTAATCCGACGTATTCTGTGACGAGAAATCGAATAGTGCAAACCGCGTTGCTCTCTGACCAATACGTTTGGCTGTAGCCACAATTGAATAATCATTGATGTCAAGATCACGTGCCCAGCAACGGCTCTTACTCCATGGAAACCATAGAAATTTGCAATTTTTCAACAGCTGGAGATGCCTGGCCCAATTGCGCATTTTTGGCACCTTATTGATGTGGGTCAGTGTTCAATTGTACTTTTTACAGCAGACTGTATTATGTAGTTTCTGTTTTTTTTATATAGAAATGGTGGGGTTTTTCTACATGTAGATAAAGACATTGAGTTTGTCTTCGACTTAGAAGTAAGACATTTGCTGGGTGAGTTAAATGGGCTTGGCCCAAAGATTTGACGTCGTCTGGGCTACCGAAGGGCACATAACTTATAATGAAAAGTTGAATATCGTAATGACCAGTCGCGAATGTACATAGTTAATGCAGCCTATTTCAAATAGCAAAAAGAACAGGTAAAAATCCAAAAGTGGAAAAACTGTTCCAATGCTGCTGCTAAGAGACTAATCCGACGTATTTTTTGACGAGAAATCGAATGGTGCAAACCGCGTTTCTCTCCGACCAATACTTTTGGCTGTAGCCACAAATGAATAATCATTGATGTCAAGATCACGTGCCCAGCAACGGCTCTTACTCCATGGAAACCAAGGAAATTTGCAATTTTTCAACAGCTGGAGATGCCTGGCCCAATTGCGCATCTTTTGGCACCTTATTGATGTGGGTCAGTGTTCAATTGTACTTTTTACATCGGACTGTATCAAGTACCTTGTGTGTTTTTTATATACAAATGGTGTGGTTTTTCTACATGTAGATAAAGACATTGAGTTTGTCTTCGACTTAGAAGTAAGACAACTCCTGGGTGAGTTAAATGGGCTTGGCCCAAAGATTTGACGTCGTCTGGGCTACCGAAGGGCACATAACTTATAATGAAAAGTTGAATATAGTAATGACCAGTCGCGATTGTACATAGTTAATGTAGCCGATTTCAATTAGCAAAACGACCAGGTAAAAATCCAAAAGTGGAAAAACTGTTCCAATGCTGCTGGTAAGAGGCTAATCCGACGTATTTTTTGACGAGAAATCGAATGGTGCAAACTGCGTTGCTCTCCGACAAATACGTTTGGCTGTAGCCACAATTGAATGATCATTGATGTCAAGATCACGTGCCCAGCAACGGCTCTTACTCCATGGAAACCAAGGAAATTTGCAATTTTTCAACAGCTGGAGATGCCTGGCCCAATTGCGCATCTTTTGGCACCTCATTAATGTGGGTCAGTGTTCAATTGTACTTTTTGCAGCAGACTGTATCAAGTACCTTGTGTGTTTTTTATATACAAATGGTGTGGTTTTTCTACATGTAGATAAAGACATTGAGTTTGTCTTCCACTTAGAAGTAAGACATTTGCTGGGTGAGTTAAATGGGCTTGGCCCAAAGATTTGACGTCGTCTGGGCTACCGAAGGGCACATAACTTATAATGAAAAGTTGAATATAGTAATGACCAGTCGCGAATGTACATAGTTAATGCAGCCTATTTCAATTAGCAAAAAGACCAGGTAAAAATCCAAAAGTGGAAAAAACTGTTCCAATGCTGCTGCTAAGAGGCTAATCCGACGTATTTTTTGACGAGAAATCGAATGGTGCAAACCGCGTTGCTCTCCGACCAATACTTTTGGCTGTAGCCACAAATGAATAATCATTGATGTCAAGATCACGTGCCCAGCAACGGCTCTTACTCCATGGAAACCAAGGAAATTTGCAATTTTTCAACAGCTGGAGATGCCTGGCCCAATTGTGCATCTTTTGGCACCTTATTGATGTTAGTCAGTGTTCAATTGTACTTTTTACATCGGATTGTATCAAGTACCTTGTGTGTTTTTTATATACAAATGGTGTGGTTTTTCTACATGTAGATAAAGACATTGAGTTTGTCTTCGACTTAGAAGTAAGACAACTGCTGGGTGAGTTAAATGGGCTTGGCCCAAAGATTTGACGTCGTCTGGGCTACCGAAGGGCACATAACTTATAATGAAAAGTTGAATATAGTAATGACCAGTCGCGATTGTACATAGTTAATGTAGCCGATTTCAATTAGCAAAACGACCAGGTAAAAATCCAAAAGTGGAAAAACTGTTCCAATGCTGCTGGTAAGAGGCTAATCCGACGTATTTTTTGACGAGAAATCGAATGGTGCAAACCGCGTTGCTCTCCGACAAACACGTTTGGCTGTAGCCACAATTGAATGATCATTGATGTCAAGATCACGTGCCCAGCAACGGCTCTTACTCCATGGAAACCATAGAAATTTGCAATTTTTCAACAGCTGGAGATGCCTGGCCCAATTGCGCATCTTTTGGCACCTCATTAATGTGGGTCAGTGTTCAATTGTACTTTTTGCAGCAGACTGTATCAAGTACCTTGTGTTTTTTATATACAAATGGTGTGGTTTTTCTACATGTAGATAAAGACATTGAGTTTGTCTTCGACTTAGAAGTAAGACATTTGCTGGGTGAGTTAAATGGGCTTGGCCCAAAGATTTGACGTCGTCTGGGCTACCGAAGGGCACATAACTTATAATGAAAAGTTGAATATAGTAATGACCAGTCGCGATGGTACATAATAAATGTAGCCGATTTCAATTCCCAAAAAGACCAGGCAAAAATCCAAAAGTGGAAAAACTGTTCCAATGCTGCTGGTAAGAGGCTAATCCGACGTATTTTTTGACGAGACATCGAATGGTGCAAACTGCGTTGCTCTCCGACCAATACTTTTGGCTGTAGCCACAAATGAATAATCATTGATGTCAAGATCACGTGCCCAGCAACGGCTCTTACTCCATGGAAACCAAGGAAATTTGCAATTTTTCAACAGCTGGAGATGCCTGGCCCAATTGCGCATCTTTTGGCACCTTATTGATGTGGGTCAGTGTTCAATTGTACTTTTTTACAGCTGACTGTATCAAGTACCTTGTGTGTTTTTTTATATACAAATGGTGTGGTTTTTCTACATGTAAATAAAGACATTGAGTTTGTTTTTGACTTAGAAGTAAGGACAACTGCTTGGTGAGTTAAATGGGCTTTGCCCAAAGATTTGACGTCGTCTGGGCTACCGAAGGGCACATAACTTATAATGAAAAGTTGAATATAGTAATGACCAGTCGCGATTGTACATAGTTAATGTAGCCGATTTCAATTCGCAAAAAGACCAGGTAAAAATCCAAAAGTGGAAAAACTGTTCCAATGCTGCTGGTAAGAGGCTAATCCGACGTATTTTGTGACGAGAAATCGAATAGTGCAAATCGCGTTGCTCTCTGACCAATACGTTTGGCTGTAGCCACAATTGAATAATCATTGATGTCAAGATCACGTGCCCAGCAACGGCTCTTACTCCATGGAAACCAAGGAAATTTGCAATTTTTCAACAGCTGGAGATGCCTGGCCCAATTGCGCATCTTTTGGCACCTTATTGATGTGGGTCAGTGTTCAATTGTACTTTTTACATCGGATTGTATCAAGTACCTTGTGTGTTTTTTATATACAAATGGTGTGGTTTTTCTACATGTAGATAAAGACATTGAGTTTGTCTTCGACTTAGAAGTAAGACAACTGCTGGGTGAGTTAAATGGGCTTTGCCCAAAGATTTGACGTCGTCTGGGCTACCGAAGGGCACATAACTTATAATGAAAAGTTGAATATAGTAATGACCAGTCGCGATTGTACATAGTTAATGTAGCCGATTTCAATTAGCAAAACGACCAGGTAAAAATCCAAAAGTGGAAAAACTGTTCCAATGCTGCTGGTAAGAGGCTAATCCGACGTATTTTTTGACGAGAAATCGAATGGTGCAAACCGCGTTGCTCTCCGACAAATACGTTTGGCTGTAGCCACAATTGAATGATCATTTATGTCAAGATCACGTGCCCAGCAACGGCTCTTACTCCATGGAAACCATAGAAATTTGCAATTTTTCAACAGCTGGAGATGCCTGGCCCAATTGCGCATCTTTTGGCACTTCATTAATGTGGGTCAGTGTTCAATTGTACTTTTTGCAGCAGACTGTATCAAGTACCTTGTGTTTTTTATATACAAATGGTGTGGTTTTTCTACATGTAGATAAAGACATTGAGTTTGTCTTCCACTTAGAAGTAAGACATTTGCTGGGTGAGTTAAATGGGCTTGGCCCAAAGATTTGACGTCGTCTGGGCTACCGAAGGGCACATAACTTATAATGAAAAGTTGAATATAGTAATGACCAGTCGCGATGGTACATAATAAATGTAGCCGATTTCAATTCCCAAAAAGACCAGGCAAAAATCCAAAAGTGGAAAAACTGTTCCAATGCTGCTGGTAAGAGGCTAATCCGACGTATTTTTTGACGAGACATCGAATGGTGCAAACTGCGTTGCTCTCCGACCAATACTTTTGGCTGTAGCCACAAATGAATAATCATTGATGTCAAGATCACGTGCCCAGCAACGGCTCTTACTCCATGGAAACCAAGGAAATTTGCAATTTTTCAACAGCTGGAGATGCCTGGCCCAATTGCGCATCTTTTGGCACCTTATTGATGTGGGTCAGTGTTCAATTGTACTTTTTTACAGCTGACTGTATCAAGTACCTTGTGTTTTTTTTATATACAAATGGTGTGGTTTTTCTACATGTAAATAAAGACATTGAGTTTGTTTTTGACTTAGAAGTAAGACAACTGCTTGGTGAGTTAAATGGGCTTTGCCCAAAGATTTGACGTCGTCTGGGCTACCGAAGGGCACATAACTTATAATGAAAAGTTGAATATAGTAATGACCAGTCGCGATTGTACATAGTTAATGTAGCCGATTTCAATTTGCAAAAAGACCAGGCAAAAATCCAAAAGTGGAAAAACTGTTCCAATGCTGCTGCTAAGAGGCTAATCCGACGTATTTTTTGACGAGAAATCGAATGGTGCAAACCGCGTTGCTCTCCGACCAATACTTTTGGCTGTAGCCACAAATGAATAATCATTGATGTCAAGATCACGTGCCCAGCAACGGCTCTTACTCCATGGAAACCAAGGAAATTTGCAATTTTTCAACAGCTGGAGATGCCTGGCCCAATTGCGCATCTTTTGGCACCTTATTGATGTGGGTCAGTGTTCAATTGTACTTTTTACATCGGACTGTATCAAGTACCTTGTGTGTTTTTTATATACAAATGGTGTGGTTTTTCTACATGTAGATAAAGACATTGAGTTTGTCTTCGACTTAGAAGTAAGACAACTCCTGGGTGAGTTAAATGGGCTTGGCCCAAAGATTTGACGTCGTCTGGGCTACCGAAGGGCACATAACTTATAATGAAAAGTTGAATATAGTAATGACCAGTCGCGATTGTACATAGTTAATGTAGCCGATTTCAATTAGCAAAACGACCAGGTAAAAATCCAAAAGTGGAAAAACTGTTCCAATGCTGCTGGTAAGAGGCTAATCCGACGTATTTTTTGACGAGAAATCGAATGGTGCAAACCGCGTTGCTCTCAGACAAATACGTTTGGCTGTAGCCACAATTGAATGATCATTGATGTCAAGATCACGTGCCCAGCAACGGCTCTTACTCCATGGAAACCAAGGAAATTTGCAATTTTTCAACAGCTGGAGATGCCTGGCCCAATTGCGCATCTTTTGGCACCTCATTAATGTGGGTCAGTGTTCAATTGTTCTTTTTGCAGCAGACTGTATTAAGTACCTTTTGTTTTTTATATACAAATGGTGTGGTTTTTCTACATGTAGATAAAGACATTGAGTTTGTCTTCGACTTAGAAGTAAGACATTTGCTGGGTGAGTTAAATGGGCTTGGCCCAAAGATTTGACGTCGTCTGGGCTACCGAAGGGCACATAACTTATAATGAAAAGTTGAATATAGTAATGACCAGTCGCGAATGTACATAGTTAATGCAGCCGATTTCAATTAGCAAAACGACCAGGTAAAAATCCAAAAGTGGAAAAACTGTTCCAATGCTGCTGCTAAGAGGCTAATCCGACGTATTTTTTGACGAGAAATCGAATGGTGCAAACCGCGTTGCTCTCCGACCAATACTTTTGGCTGTAGCCACAAATGAATAATCATTGATGTCAAGATCACGTGCCCAGCAACGGCTCTTACTCCATGGAAACCAAGGAAATTTGCAATTTTTCAACAGCTGGAGATGCCTGGCCCAATTGCGCATCTTTTGGCACCTTATTGATGTGGGTCAGTGTTCAATTGTACTTTTTACAGCAGACTGTATCAAGTACCTTGTGTGTTTTTTATATACAAATGGTGTGGTTTTTCTACATGTAGATAAAGACATTGAGTTTGTCTTCGACTTAGAAGTAAGACATTTGCTGGGTGAGTTAAATGGGCTTGGCCCAAAGATTTGACGTCGTCTGGGCTACCGAAGGGCACATAACTTATAATGAAAAGTTGAATATAGTAATGACCAGTCGCGATTGTACATAGTTAATGTAGCCGATTTCAATTAGCAAAAAGACCAGGCAAAAATCCAAAAGTGGAAAAACTGTTCCAATGCTGCTGGTAAGAGGCTAATCCGACGTATTTTTTGACGAGAAATCGAATGGTGCAAACCGCGTTGCTCTCCGACCAATACTTTTGGCTGTAGCCACAAATGAATAATCATTGATGTCAAGATCACGTGCCCAGCAACGGCTCTTACTCCATGGAAACCAAGGAAATTTGCAATTTTTCAACAGCTGGAGATGCCTGGCCCAATTGCGCATCTTTTGGCACCTTATTGATGTGGGTCAGTGTTCAATTGTACTTTTTACAGCGGACTGTATCAAGTACCTTGTGTTTTTTTATATACAAATGGTGTGGTTTTTCTACATGTAGATAAAGACATTGAGTTTGTCTTCGACTTAGAAGTAAGACATTTGCTGGGTGAGTTAAATGGGCTTGGCCCAAAGATTTGACGTCGTCTGGGCTACCGAAGGGCACATAACTTATAATGAAAAGTTGAATATAGTAATGACCAGTCGCGATTGTACATAGTTAATGTAGCCGATTTCAATTAGCAAAAAGACCAGGCAAAAATCCAAAAGTGGAAAAACTGTTCTAATGCTGCTGGTAAGAGGCTAATCCGACGTATTTTTTGACGAGAAATCGAATGGTGCAAACCGCGTTGCTCTCCGACCAATACTTTTGGCTGTAGCCACAAATGAATAATCATTGATGTCAAGATCACGTGCCCAGCAACGGCTCTTACTCCATGGAAACCAAGGAAATTTGCAATTTTTTTAACAGCTGGAGATGCCTGGCCCAATTGCGCATCTTTTGCCACCTTATTGATGTGGGTCAGTGTTCAATTGTACTTTTTACAGCGGACTGTATCAAGTACCTTGTGTTTTTTTCATATACAAATGGTGTGGTTTTTCTACATGTAGATAAACACATTGAGTTTGTCTTCGACTTAGAAGTAAGACATTTGCTGGGTGAGTTAAATGGGCTTGGCCCAAAGATTTGACGTCGTCTGGGCTACCGAAGGGCACATAACTTATAATGAAAAGTTGAATATAGTAATGACCAGTCGCGAATGTACATAGTTAATGCAGCCTATTTCAATTAGCAAAAAGACCAGGTAAAAATCCAAAAGTGGAAAAACTGTTCCAATGCTGCTGGTAAGAGGCTAATCCGACGTATTTTGTGACGAGAAATCGAATGGTGCAAACCGCGTTGCTCTCCGACCAATACTTTTGGCTGTAGCCACAAATGAATAATCATTGATGTCAAGATCACGTGCCCAGCAACGGCTCTTACTCCATGGAAACCAAGGAAATTTGCAATTTTTCAACAGCTGGAGATGCCTGGCCCAATTGCGCATCTTTTGGCACCTTATTGATGTGGGTCAGTGTTCAATTGTACTTTTTACAGCGGACTGTATCAAGTACCTTGTGTTTTTTTCATATACAAATGGTGTGGTTTTTCTACATGTAGATAAAGTGAGTTTGTCTTCGACTTAGAAGTAAGACAACTGCTGGGTGAGTTAAATGGGCTTTGCCCAAAGATTTGACGTCGTCTGGGCTACCGAAGGGCACATAACTTATAATGAAAAGTTGAATATAGTAATGACCAGTCGCGATGGTACACAGTTAATGTAGCCGATTTCAATTAGCAAAAAGACCAGGTAAAAATCCAAAAGTGGAAAAACTGTTCCAATGCTGCTGGTAAGAGGCTAATCCGAAGTATTTTGTGACGAGAAATCGAATGGTGCAAACCGCGTTGCTCTCCGACCAATACGTTTGGCTGTAGCCACAATTGAATGATCATTGATGTCAAGATCACGTGCCCAGCAACGGCTCTTACTCCATGGAAACCATAGAAATTTGCAATTTTTCAACAGCTGGAGATGCCTGGCACAATTGCGCATCTTTTGGCACCTTATTAATGTGGGTCAGTGTTCAATTGTACTTTTTGCAGCAGACTGTATCAAGTACCTTGTGTTTTTTTTTATATACAAATGGTGTGGTTTTTCTACATGTAGATAAAGACATTGAGTTTGTCTTCGACTTAGAAGTAAGACATTTGCTGGGTGAGTTAAATGGGCTTGGCCCAAAGATTTGACGTCGTCTGGGCTACCGAAGGGCACATAACTTATAATGAAAAGTTGAATATAGTAATGACCAGTCGCGATTGTACATAGTTAATGTAGCCGATTTCAATTAGCAAAACGACCAGGTAAAAATCCAAAAGTGGAAAAACTGTTCCAATGCTGCTGGTAAGAGGCTAATCCGACGTATTTTTTGACGAGAAATCGAATGGTGCAAACCGCGTTGCTCTCCGACCAATACTTTTGGCTGTAGCCACAAATGAATAATCATTGATGTCAAGATCACGTGCCCAGCAACGGCTCTTACTCCATGGAAACCAAGGAAATTTGCAATTTTTCAACAGCTGGAGATGCCTGGCCCAATTGCGCATCTTTTGGCACCTTATTGATGTGGGTCAGTGTTCAATTGTACTTTTTACAGCGGACCGTATCAAGTACCTTGTGTTTTTTTTATATACAAATGGTGTGGTTTTTCTACATGTAGATGAAGACATTGAGTTTGTCTTCGACTTAGAAGTAAGACATTTGCTGGGTGAGTTAAATGGGCTTGGCCCAAAGATTTGACGTCGTCTGGGCTACCGAAGGGCACATAACTTATAATGAAAAGTTGAATATAGTAATGACCAGTCGCGATTGAACATAGTTAATGTAACCGATTTCAATTAGAAAAAATAACAGGCAAAAATCCAAAAGTGGAAAAACTGTTCCAATGCTGCTGGTAAGAGGCTAATCCGACGTATTTTTTGACGAGAAATCGAATGGTGCAAACCGCGTTGCTCTCCCACCAATACTTTTGGCTGTAGCCACAAATGAATAATCATTGATGTCAAGATCACGTGCCCAGCAACGGCTCTTACTCCATGGGAACCAAGGAAATTTGCAATTTTTCAACAGCTGGAGATGCCTGGCCCAATTGCGCATCTTTTGGCACCTTATTGATGTGGGTCAGTGTTCAATTGTACTTTTTACAGCGGACTGTATCAAGTACCTTGTGTTTTTTTTATATACAAATGGTGTGGTTTTTCTACATGTAGATAAAGACATTGAGTTTGTCTTCGACTTAGAAGTAAGACATTTGCTGGGTGAGTTAAATGGGCTTGGCCCAAAGATTTGACGTCGTCTGGGCTACCGAAGGGCACATAACTTATAATGAAAAGTTGAATATAGTAATGACCAGTCGCGATTGTACATAGTTAATGTAGCCGATTTCAATTAGCAAAAAGACCAGGCAAAAATCCAAAAGTGGAAAAACTGTTCCAATGCTGCTGGTAAGAGGCTAATCCGACGTATTTTTTGACGAGAAATCGAATGGTGCAAACCGCGTTGCTCTCCGACAAATACGTTTGGCTGTAGCCACAATTGAATGATCATTGATGTCAAGATCACGTGCCCAGCAACAGCTCTTACTCCATGGAAACCATAGAAATTTGCAATTTTTCAACAGCTGGAGATGCCTGGCCCAATTGCGCATCTTTTGGCACCTTATTGATGTGGGTCAGTTTTCAATTGTACTTTTTGCAGCAGACTGTATTAAGTACCTTGTGTTTTTTTTCATATACAAATGGTGTGGTTTTTCTACATGTAGATAAAGACATTGAGTTTGTCTTCGACTTAGAAGTAAGACATTTGCTGGGTGAGTTAAATGGGCTTGGCCCAAAGATTTGACGTCGTCTGGGCTACCGAAGGGCACATAACTTATAATGAAAAGTTAAATATAGTAATGACCAGTCGCGATGGTACATAGTAAATGTAGCAGATTTCAATTCGGAAAAAGACCAGGTAAAAATCCAAAAGTGGAAAAACTGTTCCAATGCTGCTGGTAAGAGGCTAATCCGACGTATTTTTTGACGAGAAATCGAATGGTGCAAACCGCGTTGCTCTCCGACCAATACTTTTGGCTGTAGCCACAAATGAATAATCATTGATGTCAAGATCACGTGCCCAGCAACGGCTCTTACTCCATGGAAACCAAGGAAATTTGCAATTTTTCAACAGCTGGAGATGCCTGGCCCAATTGCGCATCTTTTGGCACCTTATTGATGTGGGTCAGTGTTCAATTGTACTTTTTACAGCGGACTGTATCAAGTACCTTGTGTTTTTTTTATATACAAATGGTGTGGTTTTTCTACATGTAGATAAAGACATTGAGTTTGTCTTCGACTTAGAAGTAAGACATTTGCTGGGTGAGTTAAATGGGCTTGGCCCAAAGATTTGACGTCGTCTGGGCTACCGAAGGGCACATAACTTATAATGAAAAGTTGAATATAGTAATGACCAGTCGCGATTGTACATAGTTAATGTAGCCGATGTCAATTAGCAAAACGACCAGGTAAAAATCCAAAAGTGGAAAAACTGTTCCAATGCTGCTGGTAAGAGGCTAATCCGACGTATTTTTTGACGAGAAATCGAATGGTGCAATCCGCGTTGCTCTCCGACCAATACTTTTGGCTGTAGCCACAAATGAATAATCATTGATGTCAAGATCACGTGCCCAGCAACGGCTCTTACTCCATGGAAACCATAGAAATTTGCAATTTTTCAACAGCTGGAGATGCCTGGCCCAATTGCGCATCTTTTGGCACCTTATTGATGTGGGTCAGTGTTCAATTGTACTTTTTACAGCAGACTGTATCATGTAGTTTCTGTTTTTTTTATATACAAATGGTGTGGTTTTTCTACATGTAGATAAAGACATTGAGTTTGTCTTCGACTTAGAAGTAAGACATTTGCTGGGTGAGTTAAATGGGCTTGGCCCAAAGATTTGACGTCGTCTGGGCTACCGAAGGGCACATAACTTATAATGAAAAGTTGAATATAGTAATGACCAGTCGCGATTGTACATAGTTAATGCAGCCTATTTCAATTAGCAAAAAGAACAGGTAAAAATCCAAAAGTGGAAAAACTGTTCCAATGCTGCTGCTAAGAGGCTAATCCGACGTATTTTTTGACGAGAAATCGAATGGTGCAAACCGCGTTGCTCTCCGACCAATACTTTTGGCTGTAGCCACAAATGAATAATCATTGATGTCAAGATCACGTGCCCAGCAACGGCTCTTACTCCATGGAAACCAAGGAAATTTGCAATTTTTCAACAGCTGGAGATGCCTGGCCCAATTGCGCATCTTTTGGCACCTTATTGATGTGGGTCAGTGTTCAATTGTACTTTTTACATCGGACTGTATCAAGTACCTTGTGTGTTTTTTATATACAAATGGTGTGGTTTTTCTACATGTAGATAAAGACATTGAGTTTGTCTTCGACTTAGAAGTAAGACAACTGCTGGGTGAGTTAAATGGGCTTGGCCAGAAGATTTGACGTCGTCTGGGCTACCGAAGGGCACATAACTTATAACGAAAAGTTGAATATAGTAATGACCAGTCGCGATTGTACATAGTTAATGTAGCCGATTTCAATTAGCAAAATGACCAGGTAAAAATCCAAAAGTGGAAAAACTGTTCCAATGCTGCTGGTAAGAGGCTAATCCGACGTATTTTTTGACGAGAAATCGAATGGTGCAAACCGCGTTGCTCTCCGACCAATACTTTTGGCTGTAGCCACAAATGAATAATCATTGATGTCAAGATCACGTGCCCAGCAACGGCTCTTACTCCATGGAAACCAAGGAAATTTGCAATTTTTCAACAGCTGGAGATGCCTGGCCCAATTGCGCATCTTTTGGCACCTTATTGATGTGGGTCAGTGTTCAATTGTACTTTTTACAGCGGACTGTATCAAGTACCTTGTGTTTTTTTTATATACAAATGGTGTGGTTTTTCTACATGTAGATAAACACATTGAGTTTGTCTTCGACTTAGAAGTAAGACATTTGCTGGGTGAGTTAAATGGGCTTGGCCCAAAGATTTGACGTCGTCTGGGCTACCGAAGGGCACATAACTTATAATGAAAAGTTGAATATAGTAATGACCAGTCGCGATTGAACATAGTTAATGTAGCCGATTTCAATTAGAAAAAATAACAGGCAAAAATCCAAAAGTGGAAAAACTGTTCCAATGCTGCTGGTAAGAGGCTAATCCGACGTATTTTTTGACGAGAAATCGAATGGTGCAAACCGCGTTGCTCTCCGACCAATACTTTTGGCTGTAGCCACAAATGAATAATCATTGATGTCAAGATCACGTGCCCAGCAACGGCTCTTACTCCATGGAAACCAAGGAAATTTGCAATTTTTCAACAGCTGGAGATGCCTGGCCCAATTGCGCATCTTTTGGCACCTTATTGATGTGGGTCAGTGTTCAGTTGTACTTTTTACAGCGGATTGTATCAAGTACCTTGTGTTTTTTTTATATACAAATGGTGTGGTTTTTCTACATGTAGATAAAGACATTGAGTTTGTCTTCGACTTAGAAGTAAGACATTTGCTGGGTGAGTTAAATGGGCTTGGCCCAAAGATTTGACGTCGTCTGGGCTACCGAAGGGCACATAACTTATAATGAAAAGTTGAATATAGTAATGACCAGTCGCGATTGTACATAGTTAATGTAGCCGATTTCAATTAGCAAAAAGACCAGGCAAAAATCCAAAAGTGGAAAAACTGTTCCAATGCTGCTGGTAAGAGGCTAATCCGACGTATTTTTTGACGAGAAATCGAATGGTGCAAACCGCGTTGCTCTCCGACAAATACGTTTGGCTGTAGCCACAATTGAATGATCATTGATGTCAAGATCACGTGCCCAGCAACAGCTCTTACTCCATGGAAACCATAGAAATTTGCAATTTTTCAACAGCTGGAGATGCCTGGCCCAATTGCGCATCTTTTGGCACCTTATTGATGTGGGTCAGTTTTCAATTGTACTTTTTACAGCGGACTGTATCAAGTACCTTGTGTTTTTTTCATATACAAATGGTGTGGTTTTTCTACATGTAGATAAAGACATTGAGTTTGTCTTCGACTTAGAAGTAAGACAACTGCTGGGTGAGTTAAATGGGCTTTGCCCAAAGATTTGACGTCGTCTGGGCTACCGAAGGGCACATAACTTATAATGAAAAGTTGAATATAGTAATGACCAGTCGCGATGGTACACAGTTAATGTAGCCGATTACAATTAGCAAAAAGACCAGGTAAAAATCCAAAAGTGGAAAAACTGTTCCAATGCTGCTGGTAAGAGGCTAATCCGAAGTATTTTGTGACGAGAAATCGAATGGTGCAAACCGCGTTGCTCTCCGACCAATACGTTTGGCTGTAGCCACAATTGAATGATCATTGATGTCAAGATCACGTGCCCAGCAACGGCTCTTACTCCATGGAAACCATAGAAATTTGCAATTTTTCAACAGCTGGAGATGCCTGATACAATTGCGCATCTTTTGGCACCTTATTAATGTGGGTCAGTGTTCAATTGTACTTTTTGCAGCAGACTGTATCAAGTACCTTGTGTTTTTTTTATATACAAATGGTGTGGTTTTTCTACATGTAGATAAAGACATTGAGTTTGTCTTCGACTTAGAAGTAAGACATTTGCTGGGTGAGTTAAATGGGCTTGGCCCAAAGATTTGACGTCGTCTGGGCTACCGAAGGGCACATAACTTATAATGAAAAGTTGAATATAGTAATGACCAGTCGCGATTGTACATAGTTAATGTAGCCGATTTCAATTAGCAAAACGACCAGGTAAAAATCCAAAAGTGGAAAAACTGTTCCAATGCTGCTGGTAAGAGGCTAATCCGACGTATTTTTTGACCAGAAATCGAGTGTGTGCAAACCGCGTTGCTCTCCGACCAATACTTTTGGCTGTAGCCACAAATGAATAATCATTGATGTCAAGATCACGTGCCCAGCAACGGCTCTTACTCCATGGAAACCAAGGAAATTTGCAATTTTTCAACAGCTGGAGATGCCTGGCCCAATTGCGCATCTTTTGGCACCTTATTGATGTGGGTCAGTGTTCAATTGTACTTTTTACAGCGGACTGTATCAAGTACCTTGTGTTTTTTTTTATATACAAATGGTGTGGTTTTTCTACATGTAGATAAAGACATTGAGTTTGTCTTCGACTTAGAAGTAAGACATTTGCTGGGTGAGTTAAATGGGCTTGGCCCAAAGATTTGACGTCGTCTGGGCTACCGAAGGGCACATAACTTATAATGAAAAGTTGAATATAGTAATGACCAGTCGCGATTGTACATAGTTAATGTAGCCGATTTCAATTAGCAAAAAGACCAGGCAAAAATCCAAAAGTGGAAAAACTGTTCCAATGCTGCTGGTAAGAGGCTAATCCGACGTATTTTTTGACGAGAAATCGAATGGTGCAAACCGCGTTGCTCTCCGACCAATACTTTTGGCTGTAGCCACAAATGAATAATCATTGATGTCAAGATCACGTGCCCAGCAACAGCTCTTACTCCATGGAAACCATAGAAATTTGCAATTTTTCAACAGCTGGAGATGCCTGGCCCAATTGCGCATCTTTTGGCACCTTATTGATGTGGGTCAGTGTTCAATTGTACTTTTTACAGCGGACTGTATCAAGTACCTTGTGTTTTTTTCATATACAAATGGTGTGGTTTTTCTACATGTAGATAAAGACATTGAGTTTGTCTTCGACTTAGAAGTAAGACATTTGCTGGGTGAGTTAAATGGGCTTTGCCCAAAGATTTGACGTCGTCTGGGCTACCGAAGGGCACATAACTTATAATGAAAAGTTGAATATAGTAATGACCAGTCGCGATTGTACATAGTTAATGTAGCCGATTTCAATTAGCAAAACGACCAGGTAAAAATACAAAAGTGGAAAAACTGTTCCAATGCTGCTGGTAAGAGGCTAATCCGACGTATTTTTTGACGAGAAATCGAATGGTGCAAACCGCGTTGCTCTCCGACCAATACTTTTGGCTGTAGCCACAAATGAATAATCATTGATGTCAAGATCACGTGCCCAGCAACGGCTCTTACTCCATGGAAACCAAGGAAATTTGCAATTTTTCAACAGCTGCAGATGCCTGGCCCGATTGCGCATCTTTTGGCACCTTATTGATGTGGGTCAGTGTTCAATTGTACTTTTTACAGCGGACTGTATCAAGTACCTTGTGTTTTCTTTATATACAAATGGTGTGGTTTTTCTACATGTAGATAAAGACATTGAGTTTGTCTTCGACTTAGAAGTAAGACAACTGCTGGGTGAGTTAAATGGGCTTGGCCCAAAGATTTGACGTCGTCTGGGCTACCGAAGGGCACATAACTTATAATGAAAAGTTGAATATAGTAATGACCAGTCGCGATTGTACATAGTTAATGTAGCCGATTTCAATTAGCAAAACGACCAGGTAAAAATCCAAAAGTGGAAAAACTGTTCCAATGCTGCTGGTAAGAGGCTAATCCGACGTATTTTTTGACGAGAAATCGAATGGTGCAAACCGCGTTGCTCTCCGACAAATACGTTTGGCTGTAGCCACAATTGAATAATCATTGATGTCAAGATCACGTGCCCAGCAACAGCTCTTACTCCATGGAAACCATAGAAATTTGCAATTTTTCAACAGCTGGAGATGCCTGGCCCAATTGCGCATCTTTTGGCACCTTATTGATGTGGGTCAGTGTTCAATTGTACTTTTTACAGCGGACTGTATCAAGTACCTTGTGTTTTTTTCATATACAAATGGTGTGGTTTTTCTACATGTAGATAAAGACATTGAGTTTGTCTTCGACTTAGAAGTAAGACATTTGCTGGGTGAGTTAAATGGGCTTTGCCCAAAGATTTGACGTCGTCTGGGCTACCGAAGGGCAAATAACTTATAATGAAAAGTTGAATATAGTAATGACCAGTCGCGATTGTACATAGTTAATGTAGCCGATTTCAATTAGCAAAACGACCAGGTAAAAATCCAAAAGTGGAAAAACTGTTCCAATGCTGCTGGTAAGAGGCTAATCCGACGTATTTTTTGACGAGAAATCGAATGGTGCAAACCGCGTTGCTCTCCGACAAATACGTTTGGCTGTAGCCACAATTGAATGATCATTGATGTCAAGATCACGTGCCCAGCAACGGCTCTTACTCCATGGAAACCAAGGAAATTTGCAATTTTTCAACAGCTGGAGATGCCTGGCCCAATTGCGCATCTTTTGGCACCTTATTGATGTGGGTCAGTGTTCAATTGTACTTTTTACAGCGGACTGTATCAAGTACCTTGTGTTTTTTTCATATACAAATGGTGTGGTTTTTCTACATGTAGATAAAGACATTGAGTTTGTCTTCGACTTAGAAGTAAGACATTTGCTGGGTGAGTTAAATGGGCTTGGCCCAAAGATTTGACGTCGTCTGGGCTACCGAAGGGCACATAACTTATAATGAAAAGTTGAATATAGTAATGACCAGTTGCGATTGTACATATTTAATGTAGCCAATTTCAATTCGCAAAAAGACCAGGTAAAAATCCAAAAGTGGAAAAACTGTTCCAATGGTGCTGGTAAGAGGCTAATCCGACGTATTTTGTGACGAGAAATCGAATGGTGCAAACCGCGTTGCTCTCCGACCAATACGTTTGGCTGTAGCCACAATTGAATGATCATTGATGTCAAGATCACGTGCCCAGCAACGGCTCTTACTCCATGGAAACCATAGAAATTTGCAATTTTTCAACAGCTGGAGATGCCTGGCACAATTGCGCATCTTTTGGCACCTTATTAATGTGGGTCAGTGTTCAATTGTACTTTTTGCAGCAGACTGTATCAAGTACCTTGTGTTTTTTTTTATATACAAATGGTGTGGTTTTTCTACATGTAGATAAAGACATTGAGTTTGTCTTCGACTTAGAAGTAAGACATTTGCTGGGTGAGTTAAATGGGCTTTGCGCAAAGATTTGACGTCGTCTGGGCTACCGAAGGGCACATAACTTATAATAAAAAGTTGAATATAGTAATGACCAGTCGCGATGGTACACAGTTAATGTAGCCGATTTCAATTAGAAGAAATACCAGGCTAAAATCCAAAAGTGGAAAAACTGTTCCAATGCTGCTGGTAAGAGGCTAATCCGACGTATTTTTTGACGAGAAATCGAATGGTGCAAACCGCGTTGCTCTCCGACCAATACTTTTGGCTGTAGCCACAAATGAATAATCATTGATGTCAAGATCACGTGCCCAGCAACGGCTCTTACTCCATGGAAACCAAGGAAATTTGCAATTTTTCAACAGCTGGAGATGCCTGGCCCAATTGCGCATCTTTTGGCACCTTATTGATGTGGGCCAGTGTTCAATTGTACTTTTTACAGCGGACAGTATCAAGTACCTTGTGTTTTCTTTATATACAAATGGTGTGGTTTTTCTACATGTAGATAAAGACATTGAGTTTGTCTTCGACTTAGAAGTAAGACAACTGCTGGGTGAGTTAAATGGGCTTTGCCCAAAGATTTGACGTCGTCTCGGCTACCGAAGGGCACATAACTTATAATGAAAAGTTGAATATAGTAATGACCAGTCGCGATGGTACACAGTTAATGTAGCCGATTTCAATTAGAAAAAATACCAGGCAAAAATCCAAAAGTGGAAAAACTGTTCCAATGCTGTTGGTAAGAGGCTAATCCGACGTATTTTTTTGACGAGAAATCGAATGGTGCAAACCGCGTTGCTCTCCGACCAATACGTTTGGCTGTAGCCACAAATGAATAATCATTGATGTCAAGATCACGTGCCCAGCAACGGCTCTTACTCCATGGAAACCAAGGAAATTTGCAATTTTTCAACAGCTGGAGATGCCTGGCCCAATTACGCATCTTTTGGCACCTTATTGATGTGGGTCAGTGTTGAATTGTGCTTTTTACAGCGGACTGTATCAAGTACCTTGTGTTTTTTTTATATACAAATGGTGTGGTTTTTCTACATGTAGATAAAGACATTGAGTTTGTCTTCGACTTAGAAGTAAGACATTTGCTGGGTGAGTTAAATGGGCTTGGCCCAAAGATTTGACGTCGTCTGGGCTACCGAAGGGCACATAACTTATAATGAAAAGTTGAATATAGTAATGACCAGTCGCGATTGTACATAGTTAATGTAGCCGATTTCAATTAGCAAAACGACCAGGTAAAAATCCAATGGTGGAAAAACTGTTCCAATGCTGCTGGTAAGAGGCTAATCCGACGTATTTTTGACGAGAAATCGAATGGTGCAAACCGCGTTGCTCTCCGACCAATACTTTTGGCTGTAGCCACAAATGAATAATCATTGATGTCAAGATCACGTGCCCAGCAACAGCTCTTACTCCATGGAAACCATAGAAATTTGCAATTTTTCAACAGCTGGAGATGCCTGGCCCAATTGCGCATCTTTTGGCACCTTATTGATGTGGGTCAGTGTTCAATTGTACTTTTTACAGCGGACTGTATCAAGTACCTTGTGTTTTTTTCATATACAAATGGTGTGGTTTTTCTACATGTAGATAAAGACATTGAGTTTGTCTTCGACTTAGAAGTAAGACATTTGCTGGGTGAGTTAAATGGGCTTTGCCCAAAGATTTGACGTCGTCTGGGCTACCGAAGGGCACATAACTTATAATGAAAAGTTGAATATAGTAATGACCAGTCGCGATTGTACATAGTTAATGTAGCCGATTTCAATTAGCAAAACGACCAGGTAAAAATACAAAAGTGGAAAAACTGTTCCAATGCTGCTGGTAAGAGGCTAATCCGACGTATTTTTTGACGAGAAATCGAATGGTGCAAACCGCGTTGCTCTCCGACCAATACTTTTGGCTGTAGCCACAAATGAATAATCATTGATGTCAAGATCACGTGCCCAGCAACGGCTCTTACTCCATGGAAACCAAGGAAATTTGCAATTTTTCAACAGCTGGAGATGCCTGGCCCGATTGCGCATCTTTTGGCACCTTATTGATGTGGGTCAGTGTTCAATTGTACTTTTTACAGCGGACTGTATCAAGTACCTTGTGTTTTCTTTATATACAAATGGTGTGGTTTTTCTACATGTAGATAAAGACATTGAGTTTGTCTTCGACTTAGAAGTAAGACAACTGCTGGGTGAGTTAAATGGGCTTGGCCCAAAGATTTGACGTCGTCTGGGCTACCGAAGGGCACATAACTTATAATGAAAAGTTGAATATAGTAATGACCAGTCGCGATTGTACATAGTTAATGTAGCCGATTTCAATTAGCAAAACGACCAGGTAAAAATCCAAAAGTGGAAAAACTGTTCCAATGCTGCTGGTAAGAGGCTAATCCGACGTATTTTTTGACGAGAAATCGAATGGTGCAAACCGCGTTGCTCTCCGACAAATACGTTTGGCTGTAGCCACAATTGAATAATCATTGATGTCAAGATCACGTGCCCAGCAACAGCTCTTACTCCATGGAAACCATAGAAATTTGCAATTTTTCAACAGCTGGAGATGCCTGGCCCAATTGCGCATCTTTTGGCACCTTATTGATGTGGGTCAGTGTTCAATTGTACTTTTTACAGCGGACTGTATCAAGTACCTTGTGTTTTTTTCATATACAAATGGTGTGGTTTTTCTACATGTAGATAAAGACATTGAGTTTGTCTTCGACTTAGAAGTAAGACATTTGCTGGGTGAGTTAAATGGGCTTTGCCCAAAGATTTGACGTCGTCTGGGCTACCGAAGGGCAAATAACTTATAATGAAAAGTTGAATATAGTAATGACCAGTCGCGATTGTACATAGTTAATGTAGCCGATTTCAATTAGCAAAACGACCAGGTAAAAATCCAAAAGTGGAAAAACTGTTCCAATGCTGCTGGTAAGAGGCTAATCCGACGTATTTTTTGACGAGAAATCGAATGGTGCAAACCGCGTTGCTCTCCGACAAATACGTTTGGCTGTAGCCACAATTGAATGATCATTGATGTCAAGATCACGTGCCCAGCAACGGCTCTTACTCCATGGAAACCAAGGAAATTTGCAATTTTTCAACAGCTGGAGATGCCTGGCCCAATTGCGCATCTTTTGGCACCTTATTGATGTGGGTCAGTGTTCAATTGTACTTTTTACAGCGGACTGTATCAAGTACCTTGTGTTTTTTTCATATACAAATGGTGTGGTTTTTCTACATGTAGATAAAGACATTGAGTTTGTCTTCGACTTAGAAGTAAGACATTTGCTGGGTGAGTTAAATGGGCTTGGCCCAAAGATTTGACGTCGTCTGGGCTACCGAAGGGCACATAACTTATAATGAAAAGTTGAATATAGTAATGACCAGTTGCGATTGTACATATTTAATGTAGCCAATTTCAATTCGCAAAAAGACCAGGTAAAAATCCAAAAGTGGAAAAACTGTTCCAATGGTGCTGGTAAGAGGCTAATCGACGTATTTTGTGACGAGAAATCGAATGGTGCAAACCGCGTTGCTCTCCGACCAATACGTTTGGCTGTAGCCACAATTGAATGATCATTGATGTCAAGATCACGTGCCCAGCAACGGCTCTTACTCCATGGAAACCATAGAAATTTGCAATTTTTCAACAGCTGGAGATGCCTGGCACAATTGCGCATCTTTTGGCACCTTATTAATGTGGGTCAGTGTTCAATTGTACTTTTTGCAGCAGACTGTATCAAGTACCTTGTGTTTTTTTTTATATACAAATGGTGTGGTTTTTCTACATGTAGATAAAGACATTGAGTTTGTCTTCGACTTAGAAGTAAGACATTTGCTGGGTGAGTTAAATGGGCTTTGCCCAAAGATTTGACGTCGTCTTGGCTACCGAAGGGCACATACTTATAATGAAAAGTTAAATATAGTAATGACCAGTCGCGATTGTACATAGTTAATGTAGCCGATTTCAATTAGCAAAAATACCAGGCAAAAATCCAAAAGTGGAAAAACTGTTCCAGTGCTACTGGTAAGAGGCTAATCCGACGTATTTTGTGACGAGAAATCGAATGGTGCAAACCGCGTTGCTCTCCGACCAATACTTTTGGCTGTAGCCACAAATGAATAATCATTGATGTCAAGATCACGTGCCCAGCAACGGCTCTTACTCCATGGAAACCAAGGAAATTTGCAATTTTTTCAACAGCTGGAGATGCTGGCCCAATTGCGCATCTTTTGGCACCTTATTTATGTGGGTCAGTGTTCAATTGTACTTTTTACATCGGACTGTATCAAGTACCTTGTGTTGTTTTTATATACAAATGGTGTGGTTTTTCTACATGTAGATAAAGACATTGAGTTTGTCTTCGACTTAGAAGTAAGGACATTTGCTGGGTGAGTTAAATGGGCTTGGCCCAAAGATTTGACGTCGTCTGGGCTACCGAAGGGCACACAACTTATAATGAAAAGTTGAATATAGTAATGACCAGTTGCGATTGTACATATTTAATGTAGCCGATTTCAATTCCCAAAAAGACCAGGTAAAAATCCAAAAGTGGAAAAACTGATCCAATGCTGCTGGTAAGAGGCTATCCGACGTATTTTGTGACGACAAAACAAAAGGTGCAAACCGCGTTGCTCTCCGACCAATACGTTTGGCTGTAGCCACAAATGAATAATCATTGATGTCAAGATCACGTGCCCAGCAACGGCTCTTACTCCATGGAAACCAAGGAAATTTGCAATTTTCAACAGCTGGAGATGCCTGGCCCAATTGCGCATCTTTTGGCACCTTATTGATGTGGGTCAGTGTTCAATTGTACTTTTTACAGCGGACTGTATCAAGTACCTTGTGGTTTTTTTCATATACAAATGGTGTGGTTTTTCTACATGTAGATAAACACATTGAGTTTGTCTTCGACTTAGAAGTAAGACAACTGCTGGGTGAGTTAAATGGGCTTTGCGCAAAGATTTGACGTCGTCTGGGCTACCGAAGGGCACATAACTTATAATAAAAAGTTGGAATATAGTAATGACCAGTCGCGATTGTACATAGTTAATGTAGCCGATTTCAATTAGCAAAAAGACCAGGTAAAAATCCAAAAGTGAAAAACTGTTCCAATGCTGCTGGTAAGAGGCTAATCCGACGTATTTTTTGACGAGAAATCGAATGGTGCAAACCGCGTTGCTCTCCGACCATACTTTTGGCTGTAGCCACAAATGAATAATCATTGATGTCAAGATCACGTGCCCAGCAACGGCTCTTACTCATGGAAACCAAAGAAATTTGCAATTTTTCAACAGCTGGAGATGCCTGGCCCAATTGCGCATCTTTTGGCACCTTATTTATGTGGGTCAGTGTTCAATTGTACTTTTTACAGCGGACTGTATCAAGTACCTTGTGTTTTTTTTATATACAAATGGTGTGGTTTTTCTACATGTAGATAAAGACATTGAGTTTGTCTTCGACTTAGAAGTAAGACATTTGCTGGGTGAGTTAAATGGGCTTGGCCCAAAGATTTGACGTCGTCTGGGCTACCGAAGGGCACATAACTTATAATGAAAAGTTGAATATAGTAATGACCAGTCGCGATTGTACATAGTTAATGTAGCCGATTTCAATTAGCAAAACGACCAGGTAAAAATCCAAAAGTGGAAAAACTGTTCCAATGCTGCTGGTAAGAGGCTAATCCGACGTATTTTTTGACGAGAAATCGAATGGTGCAAACCGCGTTGCTCTCCGACCAATACTTTTGGCTGTAGCCACAAATGAATAATCATTGATGTCAAGATCACGTGCCCAGCAACGGCTCTTACTCCATGGAAACCAAGGAAATTTGCAATTTTTCAACAGCTGGAGATGCCTGGCCCAATTGCGCATCTTTTGGCACCTTATTGATGTGGGTCAGTGTTCAATTGTACTTTTTACAGCGGACTGTATCAAGTACCTTGTGTTTTTTTCATATACAAATGGTGTGGTTTATCTACATGTAGATAAAGACATTGAGTTTGTCTTCGACTTAGAAGTAAGACAACTGCTGGGTGAGTTAAATGGGCTTTGCCCAAATATTTCACGTCGTCTGGGCTACCGAAGGGCACATAACTTATAATGAAAAGTTGAATATAGTAATGACCAGTCGCGATTGTACACAGTTAATGTAGCCGATTTCAATTAGCAAAAAGACCAGGTAAAAATCCAAAAGTGGAAAAACTGATCCAATGCTGCTGGTAAGAGGCTAATCCGACGTATTTTGTGACGAGAAATCGAATGGTGCAAACCGCGTTGCTCTCCGACCAATACGTTTGGCTGTAGCCACAATTAAATGATCATTGATGTCAAGATCACGTGCCCAGCAACGGCTCTTACTCCATGGAAACCTTGTGTAGACTTTGCCCACGTTCGGCAGAGATTCTATACGGTCAACTCTATATATGATTTATTTGAGAGCATTGCTGGCGATGTTGTCATCAATTATTTGAAGGCCATTGGTCTATGTCATAAAATATAAATTTTAATTGTCAAATATTTAAAGATAAACAGTTGTATAAATATATATACTATAACCCTGGTTTTCGAGTTTTAAATCTTAATCTCTTTTATACGATTTTAATCACGTCTGTACTTTTTGTTTTACTTTTGGTGTTCATATGATCATATCGAAAACCTTAACCGGCTCGCATTTTTCACCTTGTTCTCGCCACGATATGGCTGAAATATTGCCGATGTGGCGTTAAGCCATAATCATTCATTCATTCATTCATTCCATGGAAACCATAGAAATTTGCAATTTTTCAACAGCTGGAGATGCCTGGTCCAATTGCGCATCTTTTGGCACCTTATTGATGTGGGTCAGTGTTCAATTGTACTTTTTGCAGCAGACTGTATTAAGTACCTTGTGTTTTTTTTTATATACAAATGGTGTGGTTTTTCTACATGTAGATAAAGACATTGAGTTTGTCTTCGACTTAGAAGTAAGATATTTGCTGGGTGAGTTAAATGGGCTTGGCCCAAAGATTTGACGTCGTCTTGGCTACCGAAGGGCACATAACTTATAATGAAAAGTTAAATATAGTAATGACCAGTCGCGATGGTACATAGTAAATGTAGCCGATTTCAATTCGCAAAAAGACCAGGTAAAAATCCAAAAGTGGAAAAACTGTTCCAATGCTGCTGCTAAGAGGCTAATCCGACGTATTTTGTGACGAGAAATCGAATGGTGCAAACCGCGTTGCTCTCCGACCAATACTTTTGGCTGTAGCCACAAATGAATAATCATTGATGTCAAGATCACGTGCCCAGCAACGGCTCTTACTCCATGGAAACCAAGGAAATTTGCAATTTTTCAACAGCTGGAGATGCCTGGCCCAATTGCGCATCTTTTGGCTTCTTATTGATGTGGGTCAGTGTTTAATTGTACTTTTTACAGCGGACTGTATCAAGTACCTTGTGTTTTTTTTATATACAAATGGTGTGGTTTTTCTACATGTAGATAAAGACATTGAGTTTGTCTTCGATTTAGAAGTAAGACAACTGCTGGGTGAGTTAAATGGGCTTGGCCCAAAGATTTGACGTCGTCTGGGCTACCGAAGGGCACATAACTTATAATGAAAAGTTGAATATAGTAATGACCAGTCGCGATTGTACATAGTTAATGTAGCCGATTTCAATTCGCAAAAAGACCAGGTAAAAATCCAAAAGTGGAAAAACTGATCCAATGCTGCTGGTAAGAGGCTAATCCGACGTATTTTGTGACGAGAAATCGAATGGTGCAAACCGCGTTGCTCTCCGACCAATACGTTTGGCTGTAGCCACAATTAAATGATCATTGATGTCAAGATCACGTGCCCAGCAACGGCTCTTACTCCATGGAAACCATAGAAATTTGCAATTTTTCAACAGCTGGAGATGCCTGGCCCAATTGCGCATCTGTTGGCACCTTATTGATGTGGGTCAGTGTTCAATTGACTTTTTGCAGCAGACTGTATTAAGTACCTTGTGTTTTTTTTTATATACAAATGGTGTGGTTTTTCTACATGTAGATAAAGACATTGAGTTTGTCTTCGACTTAGAAGTAAGATATTTGCTGGGTGAGTTAAATGGGCTTGGCCCAAAGATTTGACGTCGTCTTGGCTACTGAAGGGCACATAACTTATAATGAAAAGTTAAATATAGTAATGACCAGTCGCGATGGTACATAGTAAATGTAGCCGATTTCAATTCGCAAAAAGACCAGGTAAAAATCCAAAAGTGGAAAAACTGTTCCAATGCTGCTGCTAAGAGGCTAATCCGAAGTATTTTGTGACGAGAAATCGAATGGTGCAAACCGCGTTGCTCTCCGACCAATACTTTTGGCTGTAGCCACAAATGAATAATCATTGATGTCAAGATCACGTGCCCAGCAACGGCTCTTACTCCATGGAAACCAAGGAAATTTGCAATTTTTCAACAGCTGGAGATGCCTGGCCCAATTGCGCATCTTTTGGCTTCTTATTGATGTGGGTCAGTGTTTAATTGTACTTTTTACAGCGGACTGTATCAAGTACCTTGTGTTTTTTTTATATACAAATGGTGTGGTTTTTCTACATGTAGATAAAGACATTGAGTTTGTCTTCGATTTAGAAGTAAGACAACTGCTGGGTGAGTTAAATGGGCTTGGCCCAAAGATTTGACGTCGTCTGGGCTACTGAAGGGCACATAACTTATAATGAAAAGTTGAATATAGTAATGACCAGTCGCGATTGTACATAGTTAATGTAGCCGATTTCAATTCGCAAAAAGACCAGGTAAAAATCCAAAAGTGGAAAAACTGATCCAATGCTGCTGGTAAGAGGCTAATCCGACGTATTTTGTGACGAGAAAACGAATGGTGCAAACCGCGTTGCTCTCCGACCAATACGTTTGGCTGTAGCCACAAATGAATAATCATTGATGTCAAGATCACGTGCCCAGCAACGGCTCTTACGCCATGGAAACCAAGGAAATTTGCAATTTTTCAACAGCTGGAGATGCCTGGCCCAATTGCGCATTTTTGGCACCTTATTGATGTGGGTCAGTGTTCAATTGTACTTTTTACAGCGGACTGTATCAAGTACCTTGTGTTTTTTTCATATACATATGGTGTGGTTTTTCTACATGTAGATAAACACATTGAGTTTGTCTTCGACTTAGAAGTAAGACAACTGCTGGGTGAGTTAAATGGGCTTTGCCCAAAGATTTGACGTCGTCTGGGCTACCGAAGGGCACATAACTTATAATGAAAAGTTGAATATAGTAATGACCAGTCGCGATGGTACACAGTTAATGTAGCCGATTTCAATTAGAAAAAATACCAGGCTAAAATCCAAAAGTGGAAAAACTGTTCCAATGCTGCTGGTAAGAGGCTAATCCGACGTATTTTTTGACGAGAAATCGAATGGTGCAAACCGCGTTGCTCTGCGACCAATACTTTTGGCTGTAGCCACAAATGAATAATCATTGATGTCAAGATCACGTGCCCAGCAACGGCTCTTACTCCATGGAAACCAAGGAAATTTGCAATTTTTCAACAGCTGGAGATGCCTGGCCCAATTGCGCATCTTTTGGCACCTTATTGATGTGGGCCAGTGTTCAATTGTAGTTTTTACAGCGGACAGTATCAAGTACCTTGTGTTTTCTTTATATACAAATGGTGTGGTTTTTCTACATGTAGATAAAGACATTGAGTTTGTCTTCGACTTAGAAGTAAGACAACTGCTGGGTGAGTTAAATGGGCTTGGCCAGAAGATTTGACGTCGTCTTGGCTACCGAAGGGCACATAACTTATAATGAAAAGTTGAATATAGTAATGACCAGTCGCGATTGTACATAGTTAATGTAGCCGATTTCAATTAGCAAAAAGACCAGGTAAAAATCCAAAAGTGGAAAAACTGTTACAATGCTGCTGGTAAGAGGCTAATCCGACGTATTTTGTGACGAGAAATCGAATGGTGCAAACCGCGTTGCTCTCCGACCAATACGTTTTGCTGTAGCCACAATTGAATGATCATTGATGTCAAGATCACGTGCCCAGCAACGGCTCTTACTCCATGGAAACTATAGAAATTTGCAATTTTTCAACAGCTGGAGATGCCTGGCACAATTGCGCATCTTTTGGCACCTTATTAATGTGGGTCAGTGTTCAATTGTACTTTTTGCAGCAGACTGTATCAAGTACCTTGTGTTTTTTATATACAAATGGTGTGGTTATTCTACATGTAGATAAAGACATTGAGTTTGTCTTCGGCTTAGAAGTAAGACATTTGCTGGGTGAGTTAAATGGGCTTGGCCCAAAGATTTGACGTCGTCTGGGCTACCGAAGGGCACATAGCTTATAATGAAAAGTTGAATATAGTAATGACCAGTCGCGATGGTACATAGTAAATGTAACCGATTTCAATTCGCAAAAAGACCAGGCAAAAATCCAAAAGTGGAAAAACTGTTCCAATGCTGCTGGTAAGAGGCTAATCCGACGTATTTTTTGACGAGAAATCGAATGGTGCAAACCGCGTTGCTCTCCGACCAATACTTTTGGCTGTAGCCACAAATGAATAATCATTGATGTCAAGATCACGTGCCCAGCAACGGCTCTTACTCCATGGAAACCAAGGAAATTTGCAATTTTTCAACAGCTGGAGATGCCTGGCCCAATTGCGCATCTTTTGGCACCTTATTAATGTGGGTCAGTGTTTAATTGTACTTTTTGCAGCAGACTGTATCAAGTACCTTGTGTTTTTTTTTATATACAAATGGTGTGGTTTTTCTACATGTAGATAAAGACATTGAGTTTGTCTTCGACTTAGAAGTAAGATATTTGCAGGGTGAGTTAAATGGGCTTGGCCCAAAGATTTGACGTCGTCTGGGCTACCGAAGGGCACATAACTTATAATGAAAAGTTGAATATAGTAATGACAAGTCGCGATGGTACATAGTAAATGTAACCGATTTCAATTCGCAAAAAGACCAGGCAAAAATCCAAAAGTGGAAAAACTGTTCCAATGCTGCTGGTAAGAGGCTAATCCGACGTATTTTTTGACGAGAAATCGAATGGTGCAAACCGCGTTGCTCTCCGACCAATACTTTTGGCTGTAGCCACAAATGAATAATCATTGATGTCAAGATCACGTGCCCAGCAACGGCTCTTACTCCATGGAAACCAAGGAAATTTGCAATTTTTCAACAGCTGGAGATGCCTGGCCCAATTGCGCATCTTTTGGCACCTTATTGATGTGGGTCAGTGTTCAATTGTACTTTTTACAGCGGACTGTATCAAGTACCTTGTGTTTTTTTTATATACAAATGGTGTGGTTTTTCTACATGTAGATAAAGACATTGAGTTTGTCTTCGACTTAGAAGTAAGACATTTGCTGGGTGAGTTAAATGGGCTTGGCCCAAAGATTTGACGTCGTCTGGGCTACCGAAGGGCACATAACTTATAATAAAAAGTTGAATATAGTAGTGACCAGTTGCGATTGTACATATTTAATGTAGCCGATTTCAAATCGCAAAAAGACCAGGTAAAAATCCAAAAGTGGAAAAACTGATCCAATGCTGCTGCTAAACGGCTAATCCGACGTATTTTGTGACGAGAAATCGAATGGTGCAAACCGCGTTGCTCTCCGACCAATACGTTTGGCTGTAGCCACAAATGAATAATCATTGATGTCAAGATCACGTGCCCAGCAACGGCTCTTACTCCATGGAAACCAAGGAAATTTGCAATTTTTCAACAGCTGGAGATGCCTGGCCCAATTACGCATCTTTTGGCACCTTATTGATGTGGGTCAGTGTTCAATTGTACTTTTTACAGCGGACTGTATCCTGTACCTTGTGTTTTTCTTATATACAAATGGTGTGGTTTTTCTACATGTAGATAAAGACATTGAGTTTGTCTTCGACTTAGAAGTAAGACATTTTCTGGGTGAGTTAAATGGGCTTGGCCCAAAGATTTGACGTCGTCTGGGCTACCGAAGGGCACATAACTTATAATGAAAAGTTGAATATAGTAATGACCAGTCGCGATTGTACATAGTTAATGTAGCCGATTTCAATTAGCAAAAAGACCAGGCAAAAATCCAAAAGTGGAAAAACTGTTCCAATGCTGCTGATAAGAGGCTAATCCGACGTATTTTTTGACGAGAAATCGAATGGTGCAAACCGCGTTGCTCTCCGACCAATACTTTTGGCTGTAGCCACAAATGAATAATCATTGATGTCAAGATCACGTGCCCAGCAACGGCTCTTACTCCATGGAAACCAAGGAAATTTGCAATTTTTCAACAGCTGGAGATGCCTGGCCCAATTGCGCATCTTTTGGCACCTTATTGATGTGGGTCAGTGTTCAATTGTACTTTTTACAGCGGACTGTATCAAGTACCTTGTGTTTTTTTATATACAAATGGTGTGGTTTTTCTACATGTAGATAAAGACATTGAGATTGTCTTCGACTTAGAAGTAAGACATTTGCTGGGGGAGTTAAATGGGCTTGGCCCAAAGATTTGACGTCGTCTGTGCTACCGAAGGGCACATAACTTATAATGAACAGTTGAATATAGTAATGACCAATGGCGATTGTACATAGTTAATGTAGCCGATTTCAATTCGCAAAAAGACCAGGCAAAAATCCAAAAGTGGAAAAACTGTTCCAATGCTGTTGGTAAGAGGCTAATCCGACGTATTTTGTGACGAGAAATCGAATGGTGCAAACCGCGTTGCTCTCCGACCAATACTTTTGGCTGTAGCCACAAATGAATAATCATTGATGTCAAGATCACGTGCCCAGCAACGGCTCTTACTCCATGGAAACCAAGGAAATTTGCAATTTTTCAACAGCTGGAGATGCCTGGCCCAATTGCGCATCTTTTGGCACCTTATTGATGTGGGTCAGTGTTCAATTGTACTTTTTACAGCGGACTGTATCAAGTACCTTGTGTTTTTTTCATATACAAATGGTGTGGTTTTTCTACATGTAGATAAACACATTGAGTTTGTCTTCGACTTAGAAGTAAGACAACTGCTGGGTGAGTTAAATGGGCTTTGCCCAAAGATTTGACGTCGTCTGGGCTACCGAAGGGCACATAACTTATAATGAAAAGTTGAATATAGTAATGACCAGTCGCGATGGTACACAGTTAATGTAGCCGATTTCAATTAGAAAAAATAGCAGGCTAAAATCCAAAAGTGGAAAAACTGTTCCAATGCTGCTGGTAAGAGGCTAATCCGACGTATTTTTTGACGAGAAATCGAATGGTGCAAACCGCGTTGCTCTCCGACCAATACGTTTGGCTGTAGCCACAAATGAATAATCATTGATTTCAAGATCACGTGCCCAGCAACGGCTCTTACTCCATGGAAACCAAGGAAATTTGCAATTTTCAACAGCTGGAGATGCCTGGCCCAATTGCGCATCTTTTGGCACCTTATTTATGTGGGTCAGTGTTCAATTGTACTTTTTACAGCGGACTGTATCAAGTACCTTGTGTTTTTTTTATATACAAATGGTGTGGTTTTTTCTACATGTAGATAAAAGACATTGAGTTTGTCTTCGACTTAGAAGTAAGACAACTGCTGGGTGAGTTAAATGGGCTTGGCCCAAAGATTTGACGTCGTCTGGGCTACTGAAGGGCACATAAATTATAATGAAAAGTTGAATATAGTAATGACCAGTCGCGATGGTTACATAGTTAATGTAGCCGATTTCAATTCGCAAAAAGACCAGGTAAAAATCCAAAAGTGGAAAAACTGATCCAATGCTGCTGGTAAGAGGCTAATCCGACGTATTTTGTGACGAGAAAACGAATGGTGCAAACGCGTTGCTCTCCGACCAATACGTTTGGCTGTAGCCACAAATGAATAATCATTGATGTCAAGATCACGTGCCCAGCAACGGCCCTTACGCCATGGAAACCAAGGAAATTTGCAATTTTTCAACAGCTGGAGATGCCTGGCCCAATTGCGCATCTTTTGGCACCTTATTGATGTGGGTCAGTGTTCAATTGTACTTTTTACAGCGGACTGTATCAAGTACCTTGTGTTTTTTTCATATACATATGGTGTGGTTTTTCTACATGTAGATAAACACATTGAGTTTGTCTTCGACTTAGAAGTAAGACAACTGCTGGGTGAGTTAAATGGGCTTTGCCCAAAGATTTGACGTCGTCTGGGCTACCGAAGGGCACATAACTTATAATGAAAAGTTGAATATAGTAATGACCAGTCGCGATGGTACACAGTTAATGTAGCCGATTTCAATTAGAAAAAATACCAGGCTAAAATCCAAAAGTGGAAAAACTGTTCCAATGCTGCTGGTAAGAGGCTAATCCGACGTATTTTTTGACGAGAAATCGAATGGTGCAAACCGCGTTGCTCTCCGACCAATACTTTTGGCTGTAGCCACAAATGAATAATCATTGATGTCAAGATCACGTGCCCAGCAACGGCTCTTACTCCATGGAAACCAAGAAATTTGCAATTTTTCAACAGCTGGAGATGCCTGGCCCAATTGCGCATCTTTTGGCACCTTATTGATGTGGGCCAGTGTTCAATTGTACTTTTTACAGCGGACAGTATCAAGTACCTTGTGTTTTCTTTATATACAAATGGTGTGGTTTTTCTACATGTAGATAAAGACATTGAGTTTGTCTTCGACTTAGAAGTAAGACAACTGCTGGGTGAGTTAAATGGGCTTGGCCCAAAGATTTGACGTCGTCTTGGCTACCGAAGGGCACATAACTTATAATGAAAAGTTGAATATAGTAATGACCAGTCGCGATTGTACATAGTTAATGTAGCCGATTTCAATTAGCAAAAAGACCAGGTAAAAATCCAAAAGTGGAAAAACTGTTCCAATGCTGCTGGTAAGAGGCTAATCCGACGTATTTTGTGACGAGAAATCGAATGGTGCAAACCGCGTTGCTCTCCGACCAATACGTTTGGCTGTAGCCACTATTGAATGATCATTGATGTCAAGATCACGTGCCCAGCAACGGCTCTTACTCCATGGAAACCATAGAAATTTGCAATTTTTCAACAGCTGGAGATGCCTGGCACAATTGCGCATCTTTTGGCACCTTATTAATGTGGGTCAGTGTTCAATTGTACTTTTTGCAGCAGACTGTATCAAGTACCTTGTGTTTTTTATATACAAATGGTGTGGGTTTTTCTACATGTAGATAAAGACATTGAGTTTGTCTTCGGCTTAGAAGTAAGACATTTGCTGGGGTTAAATGGGCTTGGCCCAAAGATTTGACGTCGTCTGGGCTACCGAAGGGCACATAGCTTATAATGAAAAGTTGAATATAGTAATGACCAGTCGCGATGGTACATAGTAAATGTAACCGATTTCAATTCGCAAAAAAGACCAGGCAAAAATCCAAAAGTGGAAAAAACTGTTCCAATGCTGCTGGTAAGAGGCTAATCCGACGTATTTTTTGACGAGAAATCGAATGGTGCAAACCGCGTTGCTCTCCGACCAATACTTTTGGCTGTAGCCACAAATCAATAATCATTGATGTCAAGATCACGTGCCCAGCAACGGCTCTTACTCCATGGAAACCAAGGAAATTTGCAATTTTTCAACAGCTGAGATGCCTGGCCCAATTGCGCATCTTTTGGCACCTTATTAATGTGGGTCAGTGTTCAATTGTACTTTTTGCAGCAGACTGTATCAAGTACCTTGTGTTTTTTTTTATATACAAATGGTGTGGTTTTTCTACATGTAGATAAAGACATTGAGTTTGTCTTCGACTTAGAAGTAAGACATTTGCAGGGTGAGTTAAATGGGCTTGGCCCAAAGATTTGACGTCGTCTGGGCTACCGAAGGGCACATAACTTATAATGAAAAGTTGAATATAGTAATGACCAGTCGCGATGGTACATAGTAAATGTAACCGATTTCAATTCGCAAAAAGACCAGGCAAAAATCCAAAAGTGGAAAAACTGTTCCAATGCTGCTGGTAGAGAGGCTAATCCGACGTATTTTTTGACGAGAAATCGAATGGTGCAAACCGCGTTGCTCTCCGACCAAATACTTTTGGCTGTAGCCACAAATGAATAATCATTGATGTCAAGATCACGTGCCCAGCAACGGCCTCTTACTCCATGGAAACCATAGAAATTTGCAATTTTTCAACAGCTGGAGATGCCTGGCCCAATTGCGCATCTTTTGGCACCTTATTGATGTGGGTCAGTGTTCAATTGTACTTTTTACAGCGGACTGTATCAAGTACCTTGTGTTTTTTTTATATACGAAATGGTGTGGTTTTTCTACATGTAGATAAAGACATTGAGTTTGTCTTCGACTTAGAAGTAAGACATTTGCTGGGTGAGTTAAATGGGCTTGGCCCAAAGATTTGACGTCGTCTGGGCTACCGAAGGGCACATAACTTATAATGAAAAGTTGAATATAGTAGTGACCAGTTGCGATTGTACATATTTAATGTAGCCGATTTCAAATCGCAAAAAGACCAGGTAAAAATCCAAAAGTGGAAAAACTGATCCAATGCTGCTGGTAAGAGGCTAATCCGACGTATTTTGTGACGAGAAAATCGAATGGTGCAAACCGCGTTGCTCTCCGACCAATACTTTTGGCTGTAGCAACAAATGAATAAGCATTGATGTCAAGATCACGTGCCCAGCAACGGCTCTTACTCCATGGAAACCAAGGAAATTTGCAATTTTTCAACAGCTGGAGATGCCTGGCCCAATTGCGCATCTTTTGGCACCTTATTGATGTGGGTCAGTGTTCAATTTTACTTTTTACAGCCGGACTGTATCAAGTACCTTGTGTTTTTTTTATATACAAATGGTGTGGTTTTTCTACATGTAGATAAAGACATTGAGTTTGTCTTCGACTTAGAAGTAAGACATTTGCTGGGTGAGTTAAATGGGCTTGGCCCAAAGATTTGACGTCGTTTGGGCTACCGAAGGGCACATAACTTATAATGAAAAGTTGAATATAGTAATGACCAGTCGCGATTGTACATAGTTAATGTAGCCGATTTCAATTAGAAAAAAAACCAGGCAAAAATCCAAATATAGAAAAACTGTTCCAATGCTGCTGGTAAGAGGCTAATCCGACGTATTTTTTGACGAGAAATCGAATGGTGCAAACCGCGTTGCTCTCCGACCAATACTTTTGGCTGTAGCCACAAATCAATAATCATTGATGTCAAGATCACGTGCCCAGCAACGGCTCTTACTCCATGGAAACCAAGGAAATTTGCAATTTTTCAACAGCTGGAGATGCCTGGCCCAATTGCGCATCTTTTGGCACCTTATTGATGTGGGTCAGTGTTCAATTTTACTTTTTACAGCGGACTGTATCAATTACCTTGTGTTTTTTTTATATACAAATGGTGTGGTTTTTCTACATGTAGATAAAGACATTGAGTTTGTCTTCGACTTAGAAGTAAGACATTTGCTGGTTGAGTTAAATGGGCTTGGCCCAAAGATTTGACGTCGTCTGGGCTACCGAAGGGCACATAGCTTATAATAAAAAGTTGAATATAGTAATGACCAGTCGCGATGGTACATAGTAAATGTATCCGATTTCAATTCGCAAAAAGACCAGGCAAAAATCCAAAAGTGGAAAAACTGTTCCAATGCTGCTGGTAAGAGGCTAATCCGACGTATTTTTTGACGAGAAATCGAATGGTGCAAACCGCGTTGCTCTCCGACCAATACTTTTGGCTGTAGCCACAAATGAATAATCATTGATGTCAAGATCACGTGCCCAGCAACGGCTCTTACTCCATGGAAACCAAGGGAAATTTGCAATTTTCAACAGCTGGAGATGCCTGGCCCAATTGCGCATCTTTTGGCACCTTATTAATGTGGGTCAGTGTTTAATTGTACTTTTTGCAGCAGACTGTATCAAGTACCTTGTGTTTTTTTTTTTATATACAAATGGTGTGGTTTTTCTACATGTAGATAAAGACATTGAGTTTGTCTTCGGACTTAGAAGTACGACATTTGCTGGGTGAGTTAAATGGGCCTTGGCCCAAAGATTTGACGTCGTCTGGGCTACCGAAGGGCACATAACTTATAATGAAAAGTTGAATATAGTAATGACCAGTCGCGATTGTACATAGTTAATGTAGCCGATTTCAATTAGAAAAAATACCAGGCAAAAATCCAAAAGTGGAAAAACTGTTCCAATGCTGCTGGTAAGAGGCTAATCCGACGTATTTTTTGACGATAAATCGAATGGTGCAAACCGCGTTGCTCTCCGACCAATACTTTTGGCTGTAGCCACAAATGAATAATCATTGATGTCAAGATCACGTGCCCAGCAACGGCTCTTACTCCATGGAAACCAAGGAAATTTGCAATTTTTCAACAGCTGGAGATGCCTGGCCCAATTGCGCATCTTTTGGCACCTTATTGATGTGGGTCAGTGTTCAATTGTACTTTTTACAGCGGACTGTATCAAGTACCTTGTGTTTTTTTTATATACAAATGGTGTGGTTTTTCTACATGTAGATAAAGACATTGAGTTTGTCTTCGACTTAGAAGTACGACATTTGCTGGGTGAGTTAAATGGGCTTGCCAAAGATTTGACGTCGTCTGGGCTACCGAAGGGCACATAACTTATAATGAAAAGTTGAATATAGTAATGACCAGTCGCGATTGTACATAGTTAAAGTAGCCGATTTCAATTAGCAAAAAGACCAGGTAAAATTCCAAAAGTGGAAAAACTGTTCCAATGCTGCTGGTAAGAGGCTAATCCGACGTATTTCTTGGACGAGAAATCGAATGGTGCAAACCGCGTTGCTCTCCGACCAATACTTTTGGCTGTAGCCACAAATGAATAATCATTGATGTCAAGATCACGTGCCCAGCAACGGCTCTTACTCCATGGAAACCAAGGAAATTTGCAATTTTTCAACAGCTGAGATGCCTGGCCCAATTGCGCATCTTTTGGCACCTTATTGATGTGGGTCAGTGTTCAATTGTACTTTTTACAGCGGACTGTATCAAGTACCTTGTGTTTTTTTTTATATACAAATGGTGTGGTTTTTCTACATGTAGATAAAGACATTGAGTTTTGTCTTCGACTTAGAAGTAAGACATTTGCTGGGTGAGTTAAATGGGCTTGGCCCAAAGATTTGACGTCGTCTGGGCTACCGAAGGGCACATAACTTATAATGAAAAGTTGAATATAGTAATGACCAGTCGCGATTGTACATAGTTAATGTAGCCGATTTCAATTCGCAAAAAGACCAGGCAAAAATCCAAAAGTGGAAAAACTGTTCCAATGCTGCTGGTAAGAGGCTAATCCGACGTGTTTTTTGACGAGGAAATCGAATGGTGCAAACCGCGTTGCTCTCCGACCAATACTTTTGGCTGTAGCCACAAATGAATAATCATTGATGTCAAGATCACGTGCCCAGCAACGGCTCTTACTCCATGGAAACCAAGGAAATTTGCAATTTTTCAAACAGCTGGGAGATGCCTGGCCCAATTGCGCATCTTTTGGCACCTTATTGATGTGGGTCAGTGTTCAATTGTACTTTTTACACCGCACTGTATCAAGTACCTTGTGTTTTTTTTATATACAAATGGTGTGGTTTTTCTACATGTAGATAAAGACATTGAGTTTGTCTTCGACTTAGAAGTAAGACAACTCCTGGTTGAGTTAAATGGGCTTGCCCAAAGATTTGACGTCGTCTGGGCTACCGAAGGGCACATAACTTATAATGAAAAGTTGAATATAGTAATGACCAGTCGCGATTGTACATAGGTAATGTAGCGATTTCAATTCGCAAAAAGACCAGGCAAAAATCCAAAAGTGGGAAAAAACTGTTCCAATGCTGTTGGTAAGAGGCTAATCCGACGTAATTTTTGGACGAGAAATCGAATGGTGCAAACCGCGTTGCTCTCCGACCAATACTTTTGGCTGTAGCCACAAATGAATAATCATTGATGTCAAGATCACGTGCCCAGCAACGGCTCTTACTCCATGGAAACCAAGGAAATTTGCAATTTTTCAACAGCTGGAGATGCCTGGCCCAATTGCGCATCTTTTGGCACCTTATTGATGTGGGTCAGTGTTTTAATTGTACTTTTTACAGCGGACTGTATCAAGTACCTTGTGTTTTTTTTTATATACAAATGGTGTGGTTTTTCTACATGTAGATAAAGACATTGAGATTGTCTTCGACTTAGAAGTAAGACATTTGCTGGGGGAGTTAAATGGGCTTGGCCCAAAGATTTGACGTCGTCTGGGCTACCGATGTTCACATAACTTTATAACGAACAGTTGAATATAGTAATGACCAGTCGCGATTGTACATAGTTAATGTAGCCGATTTCAATTCGCAAAAAGACCAGCAAAAATCCAAAGTGGAAAAACTGTTCCAATGCTGTTGGTAAGAGGCTAATCCGACGTATTTTTTGACGAGAAATCGAATGGTGCAAACCGCGTTGCTCTCCGACCAATACTTTTGGCTGTAGCCACAAATGAATAAGCATTGATGTCAAGATCACGTGCCCAGCAACGGCTCTTACTCCATGGAAACCAAGGAAATTTGCAATTTTTCAACAGCTGGAGATGCCTGGCCCAATTGCGCATCTTTTGGCACCTTATTGATGTGGGTCAGTGTTCAATTGTACTTTTTACAGCGGACTGTATCAAGTACCTTGTGTTTTTTTTATATACAAATGGTGTGGTTTTTCTACATGTAGATAAAGACATTGAGTTTGTCTTCGACTTAGAAGTAAGACATTTGCTGGGTGAGTTAAATGGGCTTGGCCCAAAGATTTGACGTCGTCTGGGCTACCGAAGGGCACATAACTTATAATGAAAAGTTGAATATAGTAATGACCAGTCGCGATTGTACATAGTTAATGTAGCCGATTTCAATTCGCAAAAAGACCAGGCAAAAATCCAAAAGTGGAAAAACTGTTCCAATGCTGCTGGTAAGAGGCTAATCCGACGTACTTTTTGACGAGAAATCGAATGGTGCAAACCGCGTTGCTCTCCGACCAATACTTTTGGCTGTAGCCACAAATGAATAATCATTGATGTCAAGATCACGTGCCCAGCAACGGCTCTTACTCCATGGAAACCAAGGAAATTTGCAATTTTTCAACAGCTGGAGATGCCTGGCCCAATTGCGCATCTTTTGGCACCTTATTGATGTGGGTCAGTGTTCAATTGTACTTTTTACAGCGCACTGTATCAAGTACCTTGTGTTTTTTTTATATACAAATGGTGTGGTTTTTCTACATATAGATAAAGACATTGAGATTGTCTTCGACTTAGAAGTAAGACATTTGCTGGGTGAGTTAAATGGGCTTGGCCCAAAGATTTGACGTCGTCTGGGCTACCGAAGGGCACATAATTTATAATGAAAAGTTGAATATAGTAATGACCAGTCGCGATTGTACATAGTTAATGTAGCCGATTTCAATTCGCAAAAAGACCAGGCAAAAATCCAAAAGTGGAAAAACTGTTCCAATGCTGCTGGTAAGAGGCTAATCCGACGTATTTTTTGACGAGAAATCGAATGGTGCAAACCGCGTTGCTCTCCGACCAATACTTTTGGCTGTAGCCACAAATGAATAATCATTGATGTCAAGATCACGTGCCCAGCAACGGCTCTTACTCCATGGAAACCAAGGAAATTTGCAATTTTTCAACAGCTGGAGATGCCTGGCCCAATTGCGCATCTTTTGGCACCTTATTAATGTGGGTCAGTGTTCAATTGTACTTTTTACAGCGGACTGTATCAAGTACCTTGTGTTTTTTTTATATACAAATGGTGTGGTTTTTCTACATGTAGATAAAGACATTGAGATTGTCTTCGACTTAGAAGTAAGACATTTGCTGGGGGAGTTAAATGGGCTTGGCCCAAAGATTTGACGTCGTCTGTGGTACCGAAGGGCTCATAACTTATAATGAAAAGTTGAATATAGTAATGACCAGTCGCGATTGTACATAGTTAATGTAGCCGATTTCAATTCGCAAAAAGACCAGGCAAAAATCCAAAAGTGGAAAAACTGTTCCAATGCTGTTGGTAAGAGGCTAATCCGACGTATTTTTTGACGAGAAATCGAATGGTGCAAACCGCGTTGCTCTCCGACCAATACTTTTTCCTGTAGCCACAAATGAATAATCATTGATGTCAAGATCACGTGCCCAGCAACGGCTCTTACTCCATGGAAACCAAGGAAATTTGCAATTTTTCAACAGCTGGAGATGCCTGGCCCAATTGCGCATCTTTTGGAACCTTGTTGATGTGGGTCAGTGTTCAATTGTACTTTTTACAGCGGACTGTATCAAGTACCTTGTGTTTTTTTTATATACAAATGGTGTGGTTTTTCTACATGTAGATAAAGACATTGAGTTTGTCTTCGACTTAGAAGTACGACATTTGCTGGGTGAGTTAAATGGGCTTGGCCCAAAGATTTGACGTCGTCTGGGCTACCGAAGGGCACATAACTTATAATGAAAAGTTGAATATAGTAATGACCAGTCGCGATTGTACATAGTTAATGTAGCCGATTTCAATTCGCAAAAAGACCAGGCAAAAATCCAAAAGTGGAAAAACTGTTCCAATGCTGCTGGTAAGAGGCTAATCCGACGTATTTTTTGACGAGAAATCGAATGGTGCAAACCGCGTTGCTCTCCGACCAATACTTTTGGCTGTAGCCACAAATGAATAATCATTGATGTCAAGATCACTTGCCCAGCAACGGCTCTTACTCCATGGAAACCAAGGAAATTTGCAATTTTTCAACAGCTGGAGATGCCTGGCCCAATTGCGCATCTTTTGGCACCTTATTGATGTGGGTCAGTGTTCAATTGTACTTTTTACAGCGGACTGTATCAAGTACCTTGTGTTTTTTTTATATACAAATGGTGTGGTTTTTCTACATGTAGATAAAGACATTGAGTTTGTCTTCGACTTAGAAGTACGACATTTGCTGGGTGAGTTAAATGGGCTTGGCCCAAAGATTTGACGTCGTCTGGGCTACCGAAGGGCACATAACTTATAATGAAAAGTTGAATATAGTAATGACCAGTCGCGATTGTACATAGTTAATGTAGCCGATTTCAATTAGCAAAAAGACCAGGTAAAATTCCAAAAGTGGAAAAACTGTTCCAATGCTGCTGGTAAGAGGCTAATCCGACGTATTTCTTGACGAGAAATCGAATGGTGCAAACCGCGTTGCTCTCCGACCAATAATTTTGGCTGTAGCCACAAATGAATAATCATTGATGTCAAGATCACGTGCCCAGCAACGGCTCTTACTCCATGGAAACCAAGGAAATTTGCAATTTTTCAACAGCTGGAGATGCCTGGCCCAATTGCGCATCTTTTGGCACCTTATTGATGTGGGTCAGTGTTCAATTGTACTTTTTACAGCGGACTGTATCAAGTACCTTGTGTTTTTTTTATATACAAATGGTGTGGTTTTTCTACATGTAGATAAAGACATTGAGTTTGTCTTCGACTTAGAAGTAAGATATTTGCTGGGTGAGTTAAATGGGCTTGGCCCAAAGATTTGACGTCGTCTGGGCTACCGAAGGGCACATAACTTATAATGAAAAGTTGAATATAGTAATGACCAGTCGCGATTGTACATAGTTAATGTAGCCGATTTCAATTAGCAAAAAGACCAGGCAAAAATCCAAAAGTGGAAAAACTGTTCCAATGCTGCTGGTAAGAGGCTAATCCGACGTATTTTTTGACGAGAAATCGAATGGTGCAAACCGCGTTGCTCTCCGACCAATACTTTTGGCTGTAGCCACAAATGAATAATTATTGATGTCAAGATCACGTGCCCAGCAACAGCTCTTACTCCATGGAAACCAAGGAAATTTGCAATTTTTCAACAGCTGGAGATGCCTGGCCCAATTGCGCATCTTTTGGCACCTTATTGATGTGGGTCAGTGTTCAATTGTACTTTTTACACCGCACTGTATCAAGTACCTTGTGTTTTTTTTATATACAAATGGTGTGGTTTTTCTACATGTAGATAAAGACATTGAGTTTGTCTTCGACTTAGAAGTAAGACATTTGCTGGGGGAGTTAAATGGGCTTGGCCCAAAGATTTGACGTCGTCTGGGCTACCGAAGGGCACATAACTTATAATAAAAAGTTGAATATAGTAATGACCAGTCGCGATTGTACATAGTTAATGTAGCCGATTTCAATTAGCAAAAAGACCAGGCAAAAATCCAAAAGTGGAAAAACTGTTCCAATGCTGCTGGTAAGAGGCTAATCCGACGTATTTTTTGACGAGAAATCGAATGGTGCAAACCGCGTTGCTCTCCGACCAATACTTTTGGCTGTAGCCACAAATGAATAATCATTGATGTCAAGATCACGTGCCCAGCAACGGCTCTTACTCCATGGAAACCAAGGAAATTTGCAATTTTTCAACAGCTGGAGATGCCTGGCCCAATTGCGCATCTTTTGGCACCTTATTGATGTGGGTCAGTGTTCAATTGTACTTTTTACAGCGGACTGTATCAAGTACCTTTTGTTTTTTTTATATACAAATGGTGTGGTTTTTCTACATGTAGATAAAGACATTGAGTTTGTCTTCGACTTAGAAGTAAGACATTTGCTGGGTCAGTTAAATGGGCTTGGCCCAAAGATTTGACGTCGTCTGGGCTACCGAAGGGCACATAACTTATAATGAAAAGTTGAATATAGTAATGACCAGTCGCGATTGTACACAGTTAATGTAGCCCATTTCAATTAGCAAAAAGACCAGGCAAAAATCCAAAAGTGGAAAAACTGTTCCAATGCTGCTGGTAAGAGGCTAATCCGACGTATTTTTTGACGAGAAATCGAATGGTGCAAACCGCGTTGCTCTCCGACCAATACTTTTGGCTGTAGCCACAAATGAATAATCATTGATGTCAAGATCACGTGCCCAGCAACGGCTCTTACTCCATGGAAACCAAGGAAATTTGCAATTTTTCAACAGCTGGAGATGCCTGGCCCAATTGCGCATCTTTTGGCACCTTATTGATGTGGGTCAGTGTTCAATTGTACTTTTTACAGCGGACTGTATCAAGTACCTTGTGTTTTTTTTATATACAAATGGTGTGGTTTTTCTACATGTAGATAAAGACATTGAGTTTGTCTTCGACTTAGAAGTAAGACAACTCCTGGTTGAGTTAAATGGGCTTGGCCCAAAGATTTGACGTCGTCTGTGCTACCGAAGGGCACATAACTTATAATGAAAAGTTGAATATAGTAATGACCAGTCGCGATTGTACATAGGTAATGTAGCCCATTTCAATTAGCAAAAAGGACCAGGCAAAAATCCAAAAGTGGAAAAACTGTTCCAATGCTGTTGGTAAGAGGCTAATCCGACGTATTTTTTGACGAGAAATCGAATGGTGCAAACCGCGTTGCTCTCCGACCAATACTTTTGGCTGTAGCCACAAATGAATAATCATTGATGTCAAGATCACGTGCCCAGCAACGGCTCTTACTCCATGGAAACCAAGGAAATTTGCAATTTTTCAACAGCTGGAGATGCCTGGCCCAATTACGCATCTTTTGGCACCTTATTGATGTGGGTCAGTGTTCATATGTACTTTTTACAGCGGACTGTATCAAGTACCTTGTGTTTTTTTTATATACAAATGGTGTGGTTTTTCCACATGTAGATAAAGACATTGAGTTTGTCTTCGACTTAGAAGTAAGACATTTGCTGGGTGAGTTAAATGGGCTTGGACCAAAGATTTGACGTCGTCTGGGCTACCGAAGGGCACATAACTTATAATGAAAAGTTGAATATAGTAATGACCAGTCGCGATTGTACATAGTTAATGTAGCCGATTTCAATTAGGAAAAAGATCAGGCAAAAATCCAAAAGTGGAAAAACTGTTCCAATGCTGCTGGTAAGAGGCTAATCCGACGTATTTTTTGACGAGAAATCGAATGGTGCAAACCGCGTTGCTCTCCGACCAATACTTTTGGCTGTAGCCACAAATGAATAATCATTGATGTCAAGATCACGTGCCCAGCAACGGCTCTTACTCCATGGAAACCAAGGAAATTTGCAATTTTTCAACAGCTGGAGATGCCTGGCCCAATTGCGCATCTTTTGGCACCTTATTGATGTGGGTCAGTGTTCAATTGTACTTTTTACAGCGGACTGTATCAAGTACCTTGTGTTTTTTTTATATACAAATGGTGTGGTTTTTCTACATGTAGATAAAGACATTGAGTTTGTCTTCGACTTAGAAGTAAGACATTTGCTGGGTGAGTTAAATGGGCTTGGCCCAAAGATTTGACGTCGTCTGGGCTACCGAAGGGCACATAACTTATAATGAAAAGTTGAATATAGTAATGACCAGTCGCGATTGTACATAGTTAATGTAGCCGATTTCAATTAGCAAAAAGACCAGGCAAAAATCCAAAAGTGGAAAAACTGTTCCAATGCTGCTGGTAAGAGGCTAATCCGACGTATTTTTTGACGAGAAATCGAATGGTGCAAACCGCGTTGCTCTCCGACCAATACTTTTGGCTGTAGCCACAAATGAATAATCATTGATGTCAAGATCACGTGCCCAGCAACGGCTCTTACTCCATGGAAACCAAGGAAATTTGCAATTTTTCAACAGCTGGAGATGCCTGGCCCAATTGCGCATCTTTTGGCACCTTATTGATGTGGGTCAGTGTTCAATTGTACTTTTTACAGCGGACTGTATCAAGTACCTTGTGTTTTTTTTATATACAAATGGTGTGGTTTTTCTACATGTAGATAAAGACATTGAGTTTGTCTTCGACTTAGAAGTAAGACAACTCCTGGTTGAGTTAAATGGGCTTGGCCCAAAGATTTGACGTCGCCTGTGCTACCGAAGGGCACATAACTTATAATGAAAAGTTGAATATAGTAATGACCAGTCGCGATTGTACATAGGTAATGTAGCCGATTTCAATTAGCAAAAAGACCAGGCAAAAATCCAAAAGTGGAAAAACTGTTCCAATGCTGTTGGTAAGAGGCTAATCCGACGTATTTTTTGACGAGAAATCGAATGGTGCAAACCGCGTTGCTCTCCGACCAATACTTTTGGCTGTAGCCACAAATGAATAATCATTGATGTCAAGATCACGTGCCCAGCAACGGCTCTTACTCCATGGAAACCAAGGAAATTTGCAATTTTTCAACAGCTGGAGATGCCTGGCCCAATTACGCATCTTTTGGTACCTTATTGATGTGGGTTAGTGTTCATATGTACTTTTTACAGCGGACTGTATCAAGTACCTTGTGTTTTTTTTATATACAAATGGTGTGGTTTTTCTACATGTAGATAAAGACATTGAGGTTGTCTTCGACTTAGAAGTAAGACATTTGCTGGGTGAGTTAAATGGGCTTGGCCCAAAGATTTGACGTCGTCTGGGCTACCGAAGGGCACATAACTTATAATGAAAAGTTGAATATAGTAATGACCAGTCGCGATTGTACATATGTAGCCGATTTCAATTAGCAAAAAGATCAGGCAAAAATCCAAAAGTGGAAAAACTGTTCCAATGCTGCTGGTAAGAGGCTAATCCGACGTATTTTTTGACGAGAAATCGAATGGTGCAAACCGCGTTGCTCTCCGACCAATACTTTTGGCTGTAGCCACAAATGAATAATCATTGATGTCAAGATCACGTGCCCAGCAACGGCTCTTACTCCATGGAAACCAAGGAAATTTGCAATTTTTCAACAGCTGGAGATGCCTGGCCCAATTGCGCATCTTTTGGCACCTTATTGATGTGGGTCAGTGTTCAATTGTACTTTTTACAGCGGACTGTATCAAGTACCTTGTGTTTTTTTTATATACAAATGGTGTGGTTTTTCTACATGTAGATAAAGACATTGAGTTTGTCTTCGACTTAGAAGTAAGACATTTGCTGGGTGAGTTAAATGGGCTTGGCCCAAAGATTTGACGTCGTCTGGGCTACCGAAGGGCACATAACTTATAATGAAAAGTTGAATATAGTAATGACCAGTCGCGATTGTACATAGTTAATGTAGCCGATTTCAATTAGCAAAAAGACCAGGTAAAATTCCAAAAGTGGAAAAACTGTTCCAATACTGCTGGTAAGAGGCTAATCCGACGTATTTTTTGACGAGAAATCGAATGGTGCAAACCGCGTTGCTCTCCGACCAATACTTTTGGCTGTAGCCACAAATGAATAATCATTGATGTCAAGATCACGTGCCCAGCAACGGCTCTTACTCCATGGAAACCAAGGAAATTTGCAATTTTTCAACAGCTGGAGATGCCTGGCCCAATTGCGCATCTTTTGGCACCTTATTGATGTGGGTCAGTGTTCAATTGTACTTTTTACAGCGCACTGTATCAAGTACCTTGTGTTTTTTTTATATACAAATGGTGTGGTTTTTCTACATGTAGATAAAGACATTGAGTTTGTCTTCGACTTAGAAGTAAGACATTTGCTGGGTGAGTTAAATGGGCTTGGCCCAAAGATTTGACGTCGTCTGGGCTACCGAAGGGCACATAATTTATAAAGAAAAGTTGAATATAGTAATGACCAGTCGCGATTGTACATAGTTAATGTAGCCGATTTCAATTCGCAAAAAGACCAGGCAAAAATCCAAAAGTGGAAAAACTGTTCCAATGCTGCTGGTAAGAGGCTAATCCGACGTATTTTTTGACGAGAAATCGAATGGTGCAAACCGCGTTGCTCTCCGACCAATACTTTTGGCTGTAGCCACAAATGAATAATCATTGATGTCAAGATCACGTGCCCAGCAACGGCTCTTACTCCATGGAAACCAAGGAAATTTGCAATTTTTCAACAGCTGGAGATGCCTGGCCCAATTGCGCATCTTTTGGCACCTTATTGATGTGGGTCAGTGTTCAATTGTACTTTTTACAGCGGACTGTATCAAGTACCTTGTGTTTTTTTTATATACAAATGGTGTGGTTTTTCTACATGTAGATGAAGACATTGAGTTTGTCTTCGACTTAGAAGTAAGACATTTGCTGGGTGAGTTAAATGGGCTTGGCCCAAAGATTTGACGTCGTCTGTGCTACCGAAGGGCACATAACTTATAATGAAAAGTTGAATATAGTAATGACCAGTCGCGATTGTACATAGTTAATGTAGCCGATTTCAATTCGCAAAAAGACCAGGCAAAAATCCAAAAGTGGAAAAACTGTTCCAATGCTGCTGATAAGAGGCTAATCCGACGTATTTTTTGACGAGAAATCGAATGGTGCAAACCGCGTTGCTCTCCGACCAATACTTTTGGCTGTAGCCACAAATGAATAATCATTGATGTCAAGATCACGTGCCCAGCAACGGCTCTTACTCCATGGAAACCAAGGAAATTTGCAATTTTTCAACAGCTGGAGATGCCTGGCCCAATTGCGCATCTTTTGGCACCTTATTGATGTGGGTCAGTGTTCAATTGTACTTTTTACAGCGCACTGTATCAAGTACCTTGTGTTTTTTTTATATACAAATGGTGTGGTTTTTCTACATGTAGATAAAGACATTGAGTTTGTCTTCGACTTAGAAGTAAGACATTTGCTGGGTGAGTTAAATGGGCTTGGCCCAAAGATTTGACGTCGTCTGGGCTACCGAAGGGCACATAACTTATAATGAAAAGTTGAATATAGTAATGACCAGTCGCGATTGTACATAGTTAATGTAGCCGATTTCAATTCGCAAAAAGACCAGGCAAAAATCCAAAAGTGGAAAAACTGTTCCAATGCTGCTGATAAGAGGCTAATCCGACGTATTTTTTGACGAGAAATCGAATGGTGCAAACCGCGTTGCTCTCCGACCAATACTTTTGGCTGTAGCCACAAATGAATAATCATTGATGTCAAGATCACGTGCCCAGCAACGGCTCTTACTCCATGGAAACCAAGGAAATTTGCAATTTTTCAACAGCTGGAGATGCCTGGCCCAATTGCGCATCTTTTGGCACCTTATTGATGTGGGTCAGTGTTCAATTGTACTTTTTACAGCGCACTGTATCAAGTACCTTGTGTTTTTTTTATATACAAATGGTGTGGTTTTTCTACATGTAGATAAAGACATTGAGTTTGTCTTCGACTTAGAAGTAAGACATTTGCTGGGTGAGTTAAATGGGCTTGGCCCAAAGATTTGACGTCGTCTGGGCTACCGAAGGGCACATAATTTATAAAGAAAAGTTGAATATAGTAATGACCAGTCGCGATTGTACATAGTTAATGTAGCCGATTTCAATTCGCAAAAAGACCAGGCAAAAATCCAAAAGTGGAAAAACTGTTCCAATGCTGCTGGTAAGAGGCTAATCCGACGTATTTTGCGACGAGAAATCGAATGGTGCAAACCGCGTTGCTCTCCGACCAATACTTTTGGCTGTAGCCACAAATGAATAATCATTGATGTCAAGATCACGTGCCCAGCAACGGCTCTTACTCCATGGAAACCAAGGAAATTTGCAATTTTTCAACAGCTGGAGATGCCTGGCCCAATTGCGCATCTTTTGGCACCTTATTGATGTGGGTCAGTGTTCAATTGTACTTTTTACAGCGCACTGTATCAAGTACCTTGTGTTTTTTTTATATACAAATGGTGTGGTTTTTCTACATGTAGATAAAGACATTGAGTTTGTCTTCGACTTAGAAGTAAGACATTTGCTGGGTGAGTTAAATGGGCTTGGCCCAAAGATTTGACGTCGTCTGGGCTACCGAAGGGCACATAACTTATAATGAAAAGTTGAATATAGTAATGACCAGTCGCGATTGTACATAGTTAATGTAGCCGATTTCAATTCGCAAAAAGACCAGGCAAAAATCCAAAAGTGGAAAAACTGTTCCAATGCTGCTGGTAAGAGGCTAATCCGACGTATTTTTTGACGAGAAATCGAATGGTGCAAACCGCGTTGCTCTCCGACCAATACTTTTGGCTGTAGCCACAAATGAATAATCATTGATGTCAAGATCACGTGCCCAGCAACGGCTCTTACTCCATGGAAACCAAGGAAATTTGCAATTTTTCAACAGCTGGAGATGTCTGGCCCAATTGCGCATCTTTTGGCACCTTATTGATGTGGGTCAGTGTTCAATTGTACTTTTTACAGCGGACTGTATCAAGTACCTTGTGTTTTTTTTATATACAAATGGTGTGGTTTTTCTACATGTAGATAAAGACATTGAGTTTGTCTTCGACTTAGAAGTAAGACATTTGCTGGGTGAGTTAAATGGGCTTGGCCCAAAGATTTGACGTCGTCTGTGCTACCGAAGGGCACATAACTTATAATGAAAAGTTGAATATAGTAATGACCAGTCGCGATTGTACATAGTTAATGTAGCCGATTTCAATTCGCAAAAAGACCAGGCAAAAATCCAAAAGTGGAAAAACTGTTCCAATGCTGCTGATAAGAGGCTAATCCGACGTATTTTTTGACGAGAAATCGAATGGTGCAAACCGCGTTGCTCTCCGACCAATACGTTTGGCTGTAGCCACAAATGAATAATCATTGATGTCAAGATCACGTGCCCAGCAACGGCTCTTACTCCATGGAAACCAAGGAAATTTGCAATTTTTCAACAGCTGGAGATGCCTGGCCCAATTGCGCATCTTTTGGCACCTTATTGATGTGGGTCAGTGTTCAATTGTACTTTTTACAGCGCACTGTATCAAGTACCTTGTGTTTTTTTTATATACAAATGGTGTGGTTTTTCTACATGTAGATAAAGACATTGAGTTTGTCTTCGACTTAGAAGTAAGACATTTGCTGGGTGAGTTAAATGGGCTTGGCCCAAAGATTTGACGTCGTCTGGGCTACCGAAGGGCACATAATTTATAAAGAAAAGTTGAATATAGTAATGACCAGTCGCGATTGTACATAGTTAATGTAGCCGATTTCAATTCGCAAAAAGACCAGGCAAAAATCCAAAAGTGGAAAAACTGTTCCAATGCTGCTGGTAAGAGGCTAATCCGACGTATTTTTTGACGAGAAATCGAATGGTGCAAACCGCGTTGCTCTCCGACCAATACTTTTGGCTGTAGCCACAAATGAATAATCATTGATGTCAAGATCACGTGCCCAGCAACGGCTCTTACTCCATGGAAACCAAGGAAATTTGCAATTTTTCAACAGCTGGAGATGCCTGGCCCAATTGCGCATCTTTTGGCACCTTATTGATGTGGGTCAGTGTTCAATTGTACTTTTTACAGCGGACTGTATCAAGTACCTTGTGTTTTTTTATATACAAATGGTGTGGTTTTTCTACATGTAGATAAAGACATTGAGTTTATCTTCGACTTAGAAGTAAGACAACTCCTGGGTGAGTTAAATGGGCTTGGCCCAAAGATTTGACGTCGTCTGGGCTACCGAAGGGCACATAGCTTATAATAAAAAGTTGAATATAGTAATGACCAGTCGCGATGGTACATAGTAAATGTAACCGATTTCAATTCGCAAAAAGACCAGGCAAAATTCCAAAAGTGGAAAAACTGTTCCAATGCTGCTGGTAAGAGGCTAATCCGACGTATTTTTTGACGAGAAATCGAATGGTGCAAACCGCGTTGCTCTCCGACCAATACTTTTGGCTGTAGCCACAAATGAATAATCATTGATGTCAAGATCACGTGCCCAGCAACGGCTCTTACTCCATGGAAACCAAGGAAATTTGCAATTTTTCAACAGCTGGAGATGCCTGGCCCAATTGCGCATCTTTTGGCACCTTATTAATGTGGGTCAGTGTTTAATTGTACTTTTTGCAGCAGACTGTATCAAGTACCTTGTGTTTTTTTTTATATACAAATGGTGTGGTTTTTCTACATGTAGATAAAGACATTGAGTTTGTCTTCGACTTAGAAGTAAGACATTTGCAGGGTGAGTTAAATGGGCTTGGCCCAAAGATTTGACGTCGTCTGGGCTACCGAAGGGCACATAACTTTATAATGAAAAGTTGAATATAGTAATGACAAGTCGCGATGGTACATAGTAAATGTAACCGATTTCAATTCGCAAAAAGACCAGGCAAAAATCCAAAAGTGGAAAAACTGTTCCAATGCTGCTGGTAAGAGGCTAATCCGACGTATTTTTTGACGAGAAATCGAATGGTGCAAACCGCGTTGCTCTCCGACCAATACTTTTGGCTGTAGCCACAAATGAATAATCATTGATGTCAAGATCACGTGCCCAGCAACGGCTCTTACTCCATGGAAACCAAGGAAATTTGCAATTTTTCAACAGCTGGAGATGCCTGGCCCAATTGCGCATCTTTTGGCACCTTATTGATGTGGGTCAGTGTTCAATTGTACTTTTTACAGCGCACTGTATCAAGTACCTTGTGTTTTTTTTATATACAAATGGTGTGGTTTTTCTACATGTAGATAAAGACATTGAGTTTGTCTTCGACTTAGAAGTAAGACATTTGCTGGGTCAGTTAAATGGGCTTGGCCCAAAGATTTGACGTCGTCTGGGTTACCGAAGGGCACATAACTTATAATGAAAAGTTGAATATAGTAATGACCAGTCGCGATTGTACATAGTTAATGTAGCCGATTTCAATTAGCAAAAAGACCAGGCAAAAATCCAAAAGTGGAAAAACTGTTCCAATGCTGCTGGTAAGAGGCTAATCCGACGTATTTTTTGACGAGAAATCGAATGGTGCAAACCGCGTTGCTCTCCGACCAATACTTTTGGCTGTAGCCACAAATGAATAATCATTGATGTCAAGATCACGTGCCCAGCAACGGCTCTTACTCCATGGAAACCAAGGAAATTTGCAATTTTTCAACAGCTGGAGATGCCTGGCCCAATTGCGCATCTTTTGGCACCTTATTGATGTGGGTCAGTGTTCAATTGTACTTTTTACAGCGCACTGTATCAAGTACCTTGTGTTTTTTTTATATACAAATGGTGTGGTTTTTCTACATGTAGATAAAGACATTGAGTTTGTCTTCGACTTAGAAGTAAGACATTTGCTGGGTGAGTTAAATGGGCTTGGCCCAAAGATTTGACGTCGTCTGTGCTACCGAAGGGCACATAACTTATAATGAAAAGTTGAATATAGTAATGACCAGTCGCGATTGTACATAGTTAATGTAGCCGATTTCAATTCGCAAAAAGACCAGGCAAAAATCCAAAAGTGGAAAAACTGTTCCAATGCTGCTGGTAAGAGGCTAATCCGACGTATTTTTTGACGAGAAATCGAATGGTGCAAACCGCGTTGCTCTCCGACCAATACTTTTGGCTGTAGCCACAAATGAATAATCATTGATGTCAAGATCACGTGCCCAGCAACGGCTCTTACTCCATGGAAACCAAGGAAATTTGCAATTTTTTCAACAGCTGGAGATGCCTGGCCCAATTGCGCATCTTTTGGCACCTTATTGATGTGGGTCAGTGTTCAATTGTACTTTTTACAGCGCACTGTATCAAGTACCTTGTGTTTTTTTATATACAAATGGTGTGGTTTTTCTACATGTAGATAAAGACATTGAGTTTGTCCTTCGACTTAGAAGTAAGACATTTGCTGGGTGAGTTAAATGGGCTTGGCCCAAAGATTTGACGTCGTCTGGGCTACCGGAAGGGCACATAATTTATAAAGAAAAGTTGAATATAGTAATGACCAGTCCCGATTGTACATAGTTAATGTAGCCGATTTCAATTCGCAAAAAGGACCAGGCAAAAATCCAAAAGTGGAAAAACTGTTCCAATGCTGCTGGGTAAGAGGCTAATCCGACGTATTTTGCGACGAGAAATCGAATGGTGCAAACCGCGTTGCTCTCCGACCAATACTTTTGGCTGTAGCCACAAATGAATAATCATTGATGTCAAGATCACGTGCCCAGCAACGGCTCTTACTCCATGGAAACCAAGGAAATTTGCAATTTTTCACAGCTGGAGATGCCTGGCCCAATTGCGCATCTTTTGGCACCTTATTGATGTGGGTCAGTGTTCAATTGTACTTTTTACAGCGCACTGTATCAAGTACCTTGTGTTTTTTTTATATACAAATGGTGTGGTTTTTCTACATGTAGATAAAGACATTGAGTTTGTCTTCGGACTTAGAAGTAAGACATTTGCTGGGTGAGTTAAATGGGCTTGGCCCAAAGATTTGACGTCGTCTGGGCTACCGAAGGGCACATAACTTATAATGAAAAGTTGAATATAGTAATGACCAGTCGCGATTGTACATAGTTAATGTAGCCGATTTCAATTCGCAAAAAGACCAGGCAAAAATCCAAAAGTGGAAAAACTGTTCCAATGCTGCTGATAAGAGGCTAATCCGACGTATTTTTTGACGAGAAATCGAATGGTGCAAACCGCGTTGCTCTCCGACCAATACTTTTGGCTGTAGCCACAAATGAATAATCATTGATGTCAAGATCACGTGCCCAGCAACGGCTCTTACTCCATGGAAACCAAGGAAATTTGCAATTTTTCAACAGCTGGAGATGCCTGGCCCAATTGCGCATCTTTTGGCACCTTATTGATGTGGGTCAGTGTTCAATTGTACTTTTTACAGCGCACTGTATCAAGTACCTTGTGTTTTTTTTATATACAAATGGTGTGGTTTTTTCTACATGTAGATAAAGACATTGAGTTTGTCTTCGACTTAGAAGTAAGACATTTGCTGGGTGAGTTAAATGGGCTTGGCCCAAAGATTTGACGTCGTCTGGGCTACCGAAGGGCACATAATTTATAAAGAAAAGTTGAATATAGTAATGACCAGTCGCGATTGTACATAGTTAATGTAGCCGATTTCAATTCGCAAAAGACCAGGCAAAAATCCAAAAGTGGAAAAACTGTTCCAATGCTGCTGGTAAGAGGCTAATCCGACGTATTTTTTGACGAGAAATCGAATGGTGCAAACCGCGTTGCTCTCCGACCAATACTTTTGGCTGTAGCCACAAATGAATAATCATTGATGTCAAGATCACGTGCCCAGCAACGGCTCTTACTCCATGGAAACCAAGGAAATTTGCAATTTTTCAACAGCTGGAGATGCCTGGCCCAATTGCGCATCTTTTGGCACCTTATTGATGTGGGTCAGTGTTCAATTGTACTTTTTACAGCGGACTGTATCAAGTACCTTGTGTTTTTTTATATACAAATGGTGTGGTTTTTCTACATGTAGATAAAGACATTGAGTTTATCTTCGACTTAGAAGTAAGACAACTCCTGGGTGAGTTAAATGGGCTTGGCCCAAAGATTTGACGTCGTCTGTGCTACCGAAGGGCACATAACTTATAATGAAAAGTTGAATATAGTAATGACCAGTCGCGATTGTACATAGTTAATGTAGCCGATTTCAATTCGCAAAAGACCAGGCAAAAATCCAAAAGTGGAAAAACTGTTCCAATGCTGCTGGTAAGAGGCTAATCCGACGTATTTTTTGACGAGAAATCGAATGGTGCAAACCGCGTTGCTCTCCGACCAATACTTTTGGCTGTTAGCCACAAATGAATAATCATTGATGTCAAGATCACGTGCCCAGCAACGGCTCTTACTCCATGGAAACCAAGAAATTTGCAATTTTTCAACAGCTGGAGATGCCTGGCCCAATTGCGCATCTTTTGGCACCTTATTGATGTGGGTCAGTGTTCAATTGTACTTTTTACAGCGCACTGTATCAAGTACCTTGTGTTTTTTTTATATACAAATGGTGTGGTTTTTCTACATGTAGATAAAGACATTGAGTTTGTCTTCGACTTAGAAGTAAGACATTTGCTGGGTGAGTTAAATGGGCTTGGCCCAAAGATTTGACGTCGTCTGGCTACCGAAGGGCACATAACTTATAATGAAAAGTTGAATATAGTAATGACCAGTCGCGATTGTACATAGTTAATGTAGCCGATTTCAATTCGCAAAAAGACCAGGCAAAAATCCAAAAGTGGAAAAACTGTTCCAATGCTGCTGGTAAGAGGCTAATCCGACGTATTTTTGACGAGAAATCGAATGGTGCAAACCGCGTTGCTCTCCGACCAATACTTTTGGCTGTAGCCACAAATGAATAATCATTGATGTCAAGATCACGTGCCCAGCAACGGCTCTTACTCCATGGAAACCAAGGAAATTTGCAATTTTTCAACAGCTGGAGATGCCTGGCCCAATTGCGCATCTTTTGGCACCTTATTGATGTGGGTCAGTGTTCAATTGTACTTTTTACAGCGGACTGTATCAAGTACCTTGTGTTTTTTTTATATACAAATGGTGTGGTTTTTCTACATGTAGATAAAGACATTGAGTTTATCTTCGACTTAGAAGTAAGACAACTCCTGGGTGAGTTAAATGGGCTTGGCCCAAAGATTTGAAGTCGTCTGGGCTACCGAAGGGCACATAACTTATAATGAAAAGTTGAATATAGTAATGACCAGTTCGCGATTGTACATAGTTAATGTAGCCGATTTTCAATTCGCAAAAAACACCAGGCAAAAATCCAAAAGTAGAAAAACTGTTCCAATGCTGTTGGTAAGAGGCTAATCCGACGTATTTTTTGACGAGAAATTGAATGGTGCAAAACCGCGTTGCTCTCCGACCAATACTTTTGGCTGTAGCCACAAATGAATAATCATTGATGTCAAGATCACGTGCCCAGCAACGGCTCTTACTCCATGGAAACCAAGGAAATTTGCAATTTTTCAACAGCTGGAGATGCCTGGCCCAATTGCGCATCTTTTGGCACCTTATTGATGTGGGTCAGTGTTCAATTGTACTTTTTACAGCGCACTGTATCAAGTACCTTGTGTTTTTTTTATATACAAATGGTGTGGTTTTTCTACATGTAGATAAAGACATTGAGTTTGTCTTCGACTTAGAAGTAAGACATTTGCTGGGTGAGTTAAATGGGCTTGGCCCAAAGATTTGACGTCGTCTGGGCTACCGAAGGGCACATAATTTATAAAGAAAAGTTGAATATAGTAATGACCAGTCGCGATTGTACATAGTTAATGTAGCCGATTTCAATTCGCAAAAAGACCAGGCAAAAATCCAAAAGTGGAAAAACTGTTCCAATGCTGCTGGTAAGAGGCTAATCCGACGTATTTTGCGACGAGAAATCGAATGGTGCAAACCGCGTTGCTCTCCGACCAATACTTTTGGCTGTAGCCACAAATGAATAATCATTGATGTCAAGATCACGTGCCCAGCAACGGCTCTTACTCCATGGAAACCAAGGAAATTTGCAATTTTTCAACAGCTGGAGATGCCTGGCCCAATTGCGCATCTTTTGGCACCTTATTGATGTGGGTCAGTGTTCAATTGTACTTTTTACAGCGCACTGTATCAAGTACCTTGTGTTTTTTTTATATACAAATGGTGTGGTTTTTCTACATGTAGATAAAGACATTGAGTTTGTCTTCGACTTAGAAGTAAGACATTTGCTGGGTGAGTTAAATGGGCTTGGCCCAAAGATTTGACGTCGTCTGTGCTACCGAAGGGCACATAACTTATAATGAAAAGTTGAATATAGTAATGACCAGTCGCGATTGTACATAGTTAATGTAGCCGATTTCAATTCGCAAAAAGACCAGGCAAAAATCCAAAAGTGGAAAAACTGTTCCAATGCTGCTGATAAGAGGCTAATCCGACGTATTTTTTGACGAGAAATCGAATGGTGCAAACCGCGTTGCTCTCCGACCAATACTTTTGGCTGTAGCCACAAATGAATAATCATTGATGTCAAGATCACGTGCCCAGCAACGGCTCTTACTCCATGGAAACCAAGGAAATTTGCAATTTTTCAACAGCTGGAGATGCCTGGCCCAATTGCGCATCTTTTGGCACCTTATTGATGTGGGTCAGTGTTCAATTGTACTTTTTACAGCGCACTGTATCAAGTACCTTGTGTTTTTTTTATATACAAATGGTGTGGTTTTTCTACATGTAGATAAAGACATTGAGTTTGTCTTCGACTTAGAAGTAAGACATTTGCTGGGTGAGTTAAATGGGCTTGGCCCAAAGATTTGACGTCGTCTGGGCTACCGAAGGGCACATAATTTATAAAGAAAAGTTGAATATAGTAATGACCAGTCGCGATTGTACATAGTTAATGTAGCCGATTTCAATTCGCAAAAAGACCAGGCAAAAATCCAAAAGTGGAAAAACTGTTCCAATGCTGCTGGTAAGAGGCTAATCCGACGTATTTTTTGACGAGAAATCGAATGGTGCAAACCGCGTTGCTCTCCGACCAATACTTTTGGCTGTAGCCACAAATGAATAATCATTGATGTCAAGATCACGTGCCCAGCAACGGCTCTTACTCCATGGAAACCAAGGAAATTTGCAATTTTTCAACAGCTGGAGATGCCTGGCCCAATTGCGCATCTTTTGGCACCTTATTGATGTGGGTCAGTGTTCAATTGTACTTTTTACAGCGGACTGTATCAAGTACCTTGTGTTTTTTTATATACAAATGGTGTGGTTTTTCTACATGTAGATAAAGACATTGAGTTTATCTTCGACTTAGAAGTAAGACAACTCCTGGGTGAGTTAAATGGGCTTGGCCCAAAGATTTGACGTCGTCTGGGCTACCGAAGGGCACATAACTTATAATGAAAAGTTGAATATAGTAATGACCAGTCGCGATTGTACATAGTTAATGTAGCCGATTTCAATTCGCAAAAAGACCAGGCAAAAATCCAAAAGTGGAAAAACTGTTCCAATGCTGCTGGTAAGAGGCTAATCCGACGTATTTTTTGACGAGAAATCGAATGGTGCAAACCGCGTTGCTCTCCGACCAATACTTTTGGCTGTAGCCACAAATCAATAATCATTGATGTCAAGATCACGTGCCCAGCAACGGCTCTTACTCCATGGAAACCAAGGAAATTTGCAATTTTTCAACAGCTGGAGATGCCTGGCCCAATTGCGCATCTTTTGGCACCTTATTGATGTGGGTCAGTGTTCAATTGTACTTTTTACAGCGCACTGTATCAAGTACCTTGTGTTTTTTTTATATACAAATGGTGTGGTTTTTCTACATGTAGATAAAGACATTGAGTTTGTCTTCGACTTAGAAGTAAGACATTTGCTGGGTGAGTTAAATGGGCTTGGCCCAAAGATTTGACGTCGTCTGGGCTACCGAAGGGCACATAACTTATAATGAAAAGTTGAATATAGTAATGACCAGTCGCGATTGTACATAGTTAATGTAGCCGATTTCAATTCGCAAAAAGACCAGGCAAAAATCCAAAAGTGGAAAAACTGTTCCAATGCTGCTGGTAAGAGGCTAATCCGACGTATTTTTTGACGAGAAATCGAATGGTGCAAACCGCGTTGCTCTCCGACCAATACTTTTGGCTGTAGCCACAAATCAATAATCATTGATGTCAAGATCACGTGCCCAGCAACGGCTCTTACTCCATGGAAACCAAGGAAATTTGCAATTTTTCAACAGCTGGAGATGCCTGGCCCAATTGCGCATCTTTTGGCACCTTATTGATGTGGGTCAGTGTTCAATTGTACTTTTTACAGCGGACTGTATCAAGTACCTTGTGTTTTTTTTATATACAAATGGTGTGGTTTTTCTACATGTAGATAAAGACATTGAGTTTATCTTCGACTTAGAAGTAAGACAACTCCTGGGTGAGTTAAATGGGCTTGGCCCAAAGATTTGACGTCGTCTGGGCTACCGAAGGGCACATAACTTATAATGAAAAGTTGAATATAGTAATGACCAGTCGCGATTGTACATAGTTAATGTAGCCGATTTCAATTCGCAAAAACACCAGGCAAAAATCCAAAAGTAGAAAAACTGTTCCAATGCTGTTGGTAAGAGGCTAATCCGACGTATTTTTTGACGAGAAATTGAATGGTGCAAACCGCGTTGCTCTCCGACCAATACTTTTGGCTGTAGCCACAAATGAATAATCATTGATGTCAAGATCACGTGCCCAGCAACGGCTCTTACTCCATGGAAACCAAGGAAATTTGCAATTTTTCAACAGCTGGAGATGTCTGGCCCAATTGCGCATCTTTTGGCACCTTATTGATGTGGGTCAGTGTTCAATTGTACTTTTTACAGCGGACTGTATCAAGTACCTTGTGTTTTTTTTATATACAAATGGTGTGGTTTTTCTACATGTAGATAAAGACATTGAGTTTGTCTTCGACTTAGAAGTAAGACATTTGCTGGGTGAGTTAAATGGGCTTGGCCCAAAGATTTGACGTCGTCTGGGCTACCGAAGGGCACATAACTTATAATGAAAAGTTGAATATAGTAATGACCAGTCGCGATTGTACATAGTTAATGTAGCCGATTTCAATTCGCAAAAACACCAGGCAAAAATCCAAAAGTGGAAAAACTGTTCCAATGCTGCTGGTAAGAGGCTAATCCGACGTATTTTTTGACGAGAAATCGAATGGTGCAAACCGCGTTGCTCTCCGACCAATACTTTTGGCTGTAGCCACAAATGAATAATCATTGATGTCAAGATCACGTGCCCAGCAACGGCTCTTACTCCATGGAAACCAAGGAAATTTGCAATTTTTCAACAGCTGGAGATGCCTGGCCCAATTGCGCATCTTTTGGCACCTTATTGATGTGGGTCAGTGTTCAATTGTACTTTTTACAGCGCACTGTATCAAGTACCTTGTGTTTTTTTTATATACAAATGGTGTGGTTTTTCTACATGTAGATAAAGACATTGAGTTTGTCTTCGACTTAGAAGTAAGACATTTGCTGGGTGAGTTAAATGGGCTTGGCCCAAAGATTTGACGTCGTCTGGGCTACCGAAGGGCACATAACTTATAATGAAAAGTTGAATATAGTAATGACCAGTCGCGATTGTACATAGTTAATGTAGCCGATTTCAATTCGCAAAAAGACCAGGCAAAAATCCAAAAGTGGAAAAACTGTTCCAATGCTGCTGGTAAGAGGCTAATCCGACGTATTTTTTGACGAGATATCGAATGGTGCAAACCGCGTTGCTCTCAGACCAATACTTTTGGCTGTAGCCACAAATGAATAATCATTGATGTCAAGATCACGTGCCCAGCAACGGCTCTTACTCCATGGAAACCAAGGAAATTTGCAATTTTTCAACAGCTGGAGATGCCTGGACCAATTGCGCATCTTTTGGCACCTTATTGATGTGGGTCAGTGTTCAATTGTACTTTTTACAGCGCACTGTATCAAGTACCTTGTGTTTTTTTTTATATACAAATGGTGTGGTTTTTCTACATGTAGATAAAGACATTGAGTTTGTCTTCGACTTAGAAGTAAGACATTTGCTGGGTGAGTTAAATGGGCTTGGCCCAAAGATTTGACGTCGTCTGGGCTACCGAAGGGCACATAACTTATAATGAAAAGTTGAATATAGTAATGACCAGTCGCGATTGTACATAGTTAATGTAGCCGATTTCAATTCGCAAAAAGACCAGGCAAAAATCCAAAAGTGGAAAAACTGTTCCAATGCTGCTGGTAAGAGGCTAATCCGACGTATTTTTTGACGAGAAATCGAATGGTGCAAACCGCGTTGCTCTCCGACCAATACTTTTGGCTGTAGCCACAAATGAATAATCATTGATGTCAAGATCACGTGCCCAGCAACGGCTCTTACTCCATGGAAACCAAGGAAATTTGCAATTTTTCAACAGCTGGAGATGCCTGGCCCAATTGCGCATCTTTTGGCACCTTATTGATGTGGGTCAGTGTTCAATTGTACTTTTTACAGCGCACTGTATCAAGTACCTTGTGTTTTTTTTATATACAAATGGTGTGGTTTTTCTACATGTAGATAAAGACATTGAGTTTGTCTTCGACTTAGAAGTAAGACATTTGCTGGGTGAGTTAAATGGGCTTGGCCCAAAGATTTGGCGTCGTCTGGGCTACCGAAGGGCACATAACTTATAATGAAAAGTTGAATATAGTAATGACCAGTCGCGATTGTACATAGTTAATGTAGCCGATTTCAATTCGCAAAAAGACCAGGCAAAAATCCAAAAGTGGAAAAACTGTTCCAATGCTGCTGGTAAGAGGCTAATCCGACGTATTTTTTGACGAGAAATCGAATGGTGCAAACCGCGTTGCTCTCCGACCAATACTTTTGGCTGTAGCCACAAATGAATAATCATTGATGTCAAGATCACGTGCCCAGCAACGGCTCTTACTCCATGGAAACCAAGGAAATTTGCAATTTTTCAACAGCTGAAGATGCCTGGCCCAATTACGCATCTTTTGGCACCTTATTGATGTGGGTCAGTGTTCAATTGTACTTTTTACAGCGGACTGTATCAAGTACCTTGTGTTTTTTTTATATACAAATGGTGTGGTTTTTCTACATGTAGATAAAGACATTGAGTTTGTCTTCGACTTAGAAGTAAGACATTTGCTGGGTGAGTTAAATGGGCTTGGCCCAAAGATTTGACGTCGTCTGGGCTACCGAAGGGCACATAACTTATAATGAAAAGTTGAATATAGTAATGACCAGTCGCGATTGTACATAGTTAATGTAGCCGATTTCAATTCGCAAAAAGACCAGGCAAAAATCCAAAAGTGGAAAAACTGTTCCAATGCTGCTGGTAAGAGGCTAATCCGACGTATTTTTTGACGAGAAATCGAATGGTGCAAACCGCGTTGCTCTCCGACCAATACTTTTGGCTGTAGCCACAAATGAATAATCATTGATGTCAAGATCACGTGCCCAGCAACGGCTCTTACTCCATGGAAACCAAGGAAATTTGCAATTTTTCAACAGCTGGAGATGCCTGGCCCAATTGCGCATCTTTTGGCACCTTATTGATGTGGGTCAGTGTTCAATTGTACTTTTTACAGCGCACTGTATCAAGTACCTTGTGTTTTTTTTATATACAAATGGTGTGGTTTTTCTACATGTAGATAAAGACATTGAGTTTGTCTTCGACTTAGAAATAAGACAACTCCTGGGTGAGTTAAATGGGCTTGGCCCAAAGATTTGACGTCGTCTGGGCTACCGAAGGGCACATAACTTATAATGAAAAGTTGAATATAGTAATGACCAGTCGCGATTGTACATAGTTAATGTAGCCGATTTCAATTCGCAAAAAGACCAGGCAAAAATCCAAAAGTCGAAAAACTGTTCCAATGCTGTTGGTAAGAGGCTAATCCGACGTATTTTTTGACGAGAAATCGAATGGTGCAAACCGCGTTGCTCTCCGACCAATACTTTTGGCTGTAGCCACAAATGAATAATCATTGATGTCAAGATCACGTGCCCAGCAACGGCTCTTACTCCATGGAAACCAACGAAATTTGCAATTTTTCAACAGCTGGAGATGTCTGGCCCAATTGCGCATCTTTTGGCACCTTATTGATATGGGTCAGTGTTCAATTGTACTTTTTACAGCGGACTGTATCAAGTACCTTGTGTTTTTTTTATATACAAATGGTGTGGTTTTTCTACATGTAGATAAAGACATTGAGTTTGTCTTCGACTTAGAAGTAAGACATTTGCTGGGTGAGTTAAATGGGCTTGGCCCAAAGATTTGACGTCGTCTGTGCTACCGAAGGGCACATAACTTATAATGAAAAGTTGAATATAGTAATGACCAGTCGCGATTGTACATAGTTAATGTAGCCGATTTCAATTCGCAAAAAGACCAGGCAAAAATCCAAAAGTGGAAAAACTGTTCCAATGCTGCTGATAAGAGGCTAATCCGACGTATTTTTTGATGAGAAATCGAATGGTGCAAACCGTGTTGCTCTCCGACCAATACTTTTGGCTGTAGCCACAAATGAATAATCATTGATGTCAAGATCACGTGCCCAGCAACGGCTCTTACTCCATGGAAACCAAGGAAATTTGCAATTTTTCAACAGCTGGAGATGTCTGGCCCAATTGCGCATCTTTTGGCACCTTATTGATGTGGGTCAGTGTTCAATTGTACTTTTTACAGCGGACTGTATCAAGTACCTTGTGTTTTTTTTATATACAAATGGTGTGGTTTTTCTACATGTAGATAAAGACATTGAGTTTGTCTTCGACTTAGAAGTAAGACATTTGCTGGGTGAGTTAAATGGGCTTGGCCCAAAGATTTGACGTCGTCTGGGCTACCGAAGGGCACATAACTTATAATGAAAAGTTGAATATAGTAATGACCAGTCGCGATTGTACATAGTTAATGTAGCCGATTTCAATTCGCAAAAAGACCAGGCAAAAATCCAAAAGTGGAAAAACTGTTCCAATGCTGCTGGTAAGAGGCTAATCCGACGTATTTTTTGACGAGAAATCGAATGGTGCAAACCACGTTGCTCTCCGACCAATACTTTTGGCTGTAGCCACAAATGAATAATCATTGATGTCAAGATCACGTGCCCAGCAACGGCTCTTACTCCATGGAAACCAACGAAATTTGCAATTTTTCAACAGCTGGAGATGTCTGGCCCAATTGCGCATCTTTTGGCACCTTATTGATGTGGGTCAGTGTTCAATTGTACTTTTTACAGCGGACTGTATCAAGTACCTTGTGTTTTTTTTATATACAAATGGTGTGGTTTTTCTACATGTAGATAAAGACATTGAGTTTGTCTTCGACTTAGAAGTAAGACATTTGCTGGGTGAGTTAAATGGGCTTGGCCCAAAGATTTGACGTCGTCTGTGCTACCGAAGGGCACATAACTTATAATGAAAAGTTGAATATAGTAATGACCAGTCGCGATTGTACATAGTTAATGTAGCCGATTTCAATTCGCAAAAAGACCAGGCAAAAATCCAAAAGTGGAAAAACTGTTCCAATGCTGCTGATAAGAGGCTAATCCGACGTATTTTTTGACGAGAAATCGAATGGTGCAAACCGTGTTGCTCTCCGACCAATACTTGTGGCTGTAGCCACAAATGAATAATCATTGATGTCAAGATCACGTGCCCAGCAACGGCTCTTACTCCATGGAAACCAAGGAAATTTGCAATTTTTCAACAGCTGGAGATGCCTGGCCCAATTGCGCATCTTTTGGCACCTTATTGATGTGGGTCAGTGTTCAATTGTACTTTTTACAGCGCACTGTATCAAGTACCTTGTGTTTTTTTTATATACAAATGGTGTGGTTTTTCTACATGTAGATAAAGACATTGAGTTTGTCTTCGACTTAGAAGTAAGACATTTGCTGGGTGAGTTAAATGGGCTTGGCCCAAAGATTTGACGTCGTCTGTGCTACCGAAGGGCACATAATTTATAATGAAAAGTTGAATATAGTAATGACCAGTCGCGATTGTACATAGTTAATGTAGCCGATTTCAATTCGCAAAAAGACCAGGCAAAAATCCAAAAGTGGAAAAACTGTTCCAATGCTGCTGGTAAGAGGCTAATCCGACGTATTTTTTGACGAGAAATCGAATGGTGCAAACCGCGTTGCTCTCCGACCAATACTTTTGGCTGTAGCCACAAATGAATAATCATTGATGTCAAGATCACGTGCCCAGCAACGGCTCTTACTCCATGGAAACCAAGGAAATTTGCAATTTTTCAACAGCTGGAGATGCCTGGCCCAATTGCGCATCTTTTGGCACCTTATTGATGTGGGTCAGTGTTCAATTGTACTTTTTACAGCGGACTGTATCAAGTACCTTGTGTTTTTTTATATACAAATGGTGTGGTTTTTCTACATGTAGATAAAGACATTGAGTTTATCTTCGACTTAGAAGTAAGACAACTCCTGGGTGAGTTAAATGGGCTTGGCCCAAAGATTTGACGTCGTCTGGGCTACCGAAGGGCACATAACTTATAATGAAAAGTTGAATATAGTAATGACCAGTCGCGATTGTACATAGTTAATGTAGCCGATTTCAATTCGCAAAAAGACCAGGCAAAAATCCAAAAGTGGAAAAACTGTTCCAATGCTGCTGGTAAGAGGCTAATCCGACGTATTTTTTGACGAGAAATCGAATGGTGCAAACCGCGTTGCTCTCCGACCAATACTTTTGGCTGTAGCCACAAATGAATAATCATTGATGTCAAGATCACGTGCCCAGCAACGGCTCTTACTCCATGGAAACCAAGGAAATTTGCAAATTTTCAACAGCTGGAGATGCCTGGCCCAATTGCGCATCTTTTGGCACCTTATTGATGTGGGTCAGTGTTCAATTGTACTTTTTACAGCGCACTGTATCAAGTACCTTGTGTTTTTTTTATATACAAATGGTGTGGTTTTTCTACATGTAGATAAAGACATTGAGTTTGTCTTCGACTTAGAAGTAAGACATTTGCTGGGTGAGTTAAATGGGCTTGGCCCAAAGATTTGACGTCGTCTGGGCTACCGAAGGGCACATAACTTATAATGAAAAGTTGAATATAGTAATGACCAGTCGCGATTGTACATAGTTAATGTAGCCGATTTCAATTCGCAAAAAGACCAGGCAAAAATCCAAAAGTGGAAAAACTGTTCCAATGCTGCTGGTAAGAGGCTAATCCGACGTATTTTTTGACGAGAAATCGAATGGTGCAAACCGCGTTGCTCTCCGACCAATACTTTTGGCTGTAGCCACAAATGAATAATCATTGATGTCAAGATCACGTGCCCAGCAACGGCTCTTACTCCATGGAAACCAAGGAAATTTGCAATTTTTCAACAGCTGGAGATGCCTGGCCCAATTGCGCATCTTTTGGCACCTTATTGATGTGGGTCAGTGTTCAATTGTACTTTTTACAGCGGACTGTATCAAGTACCTTGTGTTTTTTTATATACAAATGGTGTGGTTTTTCTACATGTAGATAAAGACATTGAGTTTATCTTCGACTTAGAAGTAAGACAACTCCTGGGTGAGTTAAATGGGCTTGGCCCAAAGATTTGACGTCGTCTGGGCTACCGAAGGGCACATAACTTATAATGAAAAGTTGAATATAGTAATGACCAGTCGCGATTGTACATAGTTAATGTAGCCGATTTCAATTCGCAAAAACACCAGGCAAAAATCCAAAAGTAGAAAAACTGTTCCAATGCTGTTGGTAAGAGGCTAATCCGACGTATTTTTTGACGAGAAATCGAATGGTGCAAACCGCGTTGCTCTCCGACCAATACTTGTGGCTGTAGCCACAAATGAATAATCATTGATGTCAAGATCACGTGCCCAGCAACGGCTCTTACTCCATGGAAACCAAGGAAATTTGCAATTTTTCAACAGCTGGAGATGTCTGGCCCAATTGCGCATCTTTTGGCACCTTATTGATGTGGGTCAGTGTTCAATTGTACTTTTTACAGCGCACTGTATCAAGTACCTTGTGTTTTTTTTATATACAAATGGTGTGGTTTTTCTACATGTAGATAAAGACATTGAGTTTGTCTTCGACTTAGAAGTAAGACATTTGCTGGGTGAGTTAAATGGGCTTGGCCCAAAGATTTGACGTCGTCTGGGCTACCGAAGGGCACATAACTTATAATGAAAAGTTGAATATAGTAATGACCAGTCGCGATTGTACATAGTTAATGTAGCCGATTTCAATTCGCAAAAAGACCAGGCAAAAATCCAAAAGTGGAAAAACTGTTCCAATGCTGCTGGTAAGAGGCTAATCCGACGTATTTTTTGACGAGAAATCGAATGGTGCAAACCGCGTTGCTCTCCGACCAATACTTTTGGCTGTAGCCACAAATCAATAATCATTGATGTCAAGATCACGTGCCCAGCAACGGCTCTTACTCCATGGAAACCAAGGAAATTTGCAATTTTTCAACAGCTGGAGATGCCTGGCCCAATTGCGCATCTTTTGGCACCTTATTGATGTGGGTCAGTGTTCAATTGTACTTTTTACAGCGGACTGTATCAAGTACCTTGTGTTTTTTTATATACAAATGGTGTGGTTTTTCTACATGTAGATAAAGACATTGAGTTTATCTTCGACTTAGAAGTAAGACAACTCCTGGGTGAGTTAAATGGGCTTGGCCCAAAGATTTGACGTCGTCTGGGCTACCGAAGGGCACATAACTTATAATGAAAAGTTGAATATAGTAATGACCAGTCGCGATTGTACATAGTTAATGTAGCCGATTTTAATTCGCAAAAAGACCAGGCAAAAATCCAAAAGTGGAAAAACTGTTCCAATGCTGCTGATAAGAGGCTAATCCGACGTATTTTTTGACGAGAAATCGAATGGTGCAAACCGTGTTGCTCTCCGACCAATACTTTTGGCTGTAGCCACAAATGAATAATCATTGATGTCAAGATCACGTGCCCAGCAACGGCTCTTACTCCATGGAAACCAAGGAAATTTGCAATTTTTCAACAGCTGGAGATGCCTGGCCCAATTGCGCATCTTTTGGCACCTTATTGATGTGGGTCAGTGTTCAATTGTACTTTTTACAGCGCACTGTATCAAGTACCTTGTGTTTTTTTTTATATACAAATGGTGTGGTTTTTCTACATGTAGATAAAGACATTGAGTTTGTCTTCGACTTAGAAGTAAGACATTTGCTGGGTGAGTTAAATGGGCTTGGCCCAAAGATTTGACGTCGTCTGTGCTACCGAAGGGCACATAACTTATAATGAAAAGTTGAATATAGTAATGACCAGTCGCGATTGTACATAGTTAATGTAGCCGATTTCAATTCGCAAAAAGACCAGGCAAAAATCCAAAAGTGGAAAAACTGTTCCAATGCTGCTGGTAAGAGGCTAATCCGACGTATTTTTTGACGAGAAATCGAATGGTGCAAACGGCGTTGCTCTCCGACCAATACTTTTGGCTGTAGCCACAAATGAATAATCATTGATGTCAAGATCACGTGCCCAGCAACGGCTCTTACTCCATGGAAACCAAGGAAATTTGCAATTTTTCAACAGCTGGAGATGCCTGGCCCAATTGCGCATCTTTTGGCACCTTATTGATGTGGGTCAGTGTTCAATTGTACTTTTTACAGCGCACTGTATCAAGTACCTTGTGTTTTTTTTATATACAAATGGTGTGGTTTTTCTACATGTAGATAAAGACATTGAGTTTGTCTTCGACTCAGAAGTAAGACATTTGCTGGGTGAGTTAAATGGGCTTGGCCCAAAGATTTGACGTCGTCTGGGCTACCGAAGGGCACATAACTTATAATGTAAAGTTGAATATAGTAATGACCAGTCGCGATTGTACATAGTTAATGTAGCCGATTTCAATTCGCAAAAAGACCAGGCAAAAATCCAAAAGTGGAAAAACTGTTCCAATGCTGCTGGTAAGACGCTAATCCGACGTATTTTTTGACGAGAAATCGAATGGTGCAAACCGCGTTGCTCTCCGACCAATACTTTTGGCTGTAGCCACAAATCAATAATCATTGATGTCAAGATCACGTGCCCAGCAACGGCTCTTACTCCATGGAAACCAAGGAAATTTGCAATTTTTCAACAGCTGGAGATGCCTGGCCCAATTGCGCATCTTTTGGCACCTTATTGATGTGGGTCAGTGTTCAATTGTACTTTTTACAGCGGACTGTATCAAGTACCTTGTGTTTTTTTATATACAAATGGTGTGGTTTTTCTACATGTAGATAAAGACATTGAGTTTATCTTCGACTTAGAAGTAAGACAACTCCTGGGTGAGTTAAATGGGCTTGGCCCAAAGATTTGACGTCGTCTGGGCTACCGATGGGCACATAACTTATAATGAAAAGTTGAATATAGTAATGACCAGTCGCGATTGTACATAGTTAATGTAGCCGATTTCAATTCGCAAAAAGACCAGGCAAAAATCCAAAAGTGGAAAAACTGTTCCAATGCTGCTGATAAGAGGCTAATCCGACGTATTTTTTGACGAGAAATCGAATGGTGCAAACCGTGTTGCTCTCCGACCAATACTTTTGGCTGTAGCCACAAATGAATAATCATTGATGTCAAGATCACGTGCCCAGCAACGGCTCTTACTCCATGGAAACCAAGGAAATTTGCAATTTTTCAACAGCTGGAGATGCCTGGCCCAATTGCGCATCTTTTGGCACCTTATTGATGTGGGTCAGTGTTCAATTGTACTTTTTACAGCGCACTGTATCAAGTACCTTGTGTTTTTTTTATATACAAATGGTGTGGTTTTTCTACATGTAGATAAAGACATTGAGTTTGTCTTCGACTTAGAAGTAAGACATTTGCTGGGTGAGTTAAATGGGCTTGGCCCAAAGATTTGACGTCGTCTGGGCTACCGAAGGGCACATAATTTATAATGAAAAGTTGAATATAGTAATGACCAGTCGCGATTGTACATAGTTAATGTAGCCGATTTCAATTCGCAAAAAGACCAGGCAAAAATCCAAAAGTGGAAAAACTGTTCCAATGCTGCTGGTAAGAGGCTAATCCGACGTATGTTTTGACGAGAAATCGAATGGTGCAAACCGCGTTGCTCTCCGACCAATACTTTTGGCTGTAGCCACAAATGAATAATCATTGATGTCAAGATCACGTGCCCAGCAACGGCTCTTACTCCATGGAAACCAAGGAAATTTGCAATTTTTCAACAGCTGGAGATGTCTGGCCCAATTGCGCATCTTTTGGCACCTTATTGATGTTGGTCAGTGTTCAATTGTACTTTTTACAGCGCACTGTATCAAGTACCTTGTGTTTTTTTTATATACAAATGGTGTGGTTTTTCTACATGTAGATAAAGACATTGAGTTTGTCTTCGACTTAGAAGTAAGACATTTGCTGGGTGAGTTAAATGGGCTTGGCCCAAAGATTTGACGTCGTCTGTGCTACCGAAGGGCACATAACTTATAATGAAAAGTTGAATATAGTAATGACCAGTCGCGATTGTACATAGTTAATGTAGCCGATTTCAATTCGCAAAAGGACCAGGCAAAAATCCAAAAGTGGAAAAACTGTTCCAATGCTGCTGGTAAGAGGCTAATCCGACGTATTTTTTGACGAGAAATCGAATGGTGCAAACCGCGTTGCTCTCCGACCAATACTTTTGGCTGTAGCCACAAATGAATAATCATTGATGTCAAGATCACGTGCCCAGCAACGGCTCTTACTCCATGGAAACCAAGGAAATTTGCAATTTTTCAACAGCTGGAGATGCCTGGCCCAATTGCGCATCTTTTGGCACCTTATTGATGTGGGTCAGTGTTCAATTGTACTTTTTACAGCGCACTGTATCAAGTACCTTGTGTTTTTTTATATACAAATGGTGTGGTTTTTCTACATGTAGATAAAGACATTGAGTTTGTCTTTGACTTAGAAGTAAGACATTTGCTGGGTGAGTTAAATGGGCTTGGCCCAAAGATTTGGCGTCGTCTGGGCTACCGAAGGGCACATAACTTATAATGAAAAGTTGAATATAGTAATGACCAGTCGCGATTGTACATAGTTAATGTAGCCGATTTCAATTCGCAAAAGGACCAGGCAAAAATCCAAAAGTGGAAAAACTGTTCCAATGCTGCTGGTAAGAGGCTAATCCGACGTATTTTTTGACGAGAAATCGAATAGTGCAAACCGTGTTGCTCTCCGACCAATACTTTTGGCTGTAGCCACAAATGAATAATCATTGATGTCAAGATCACGTGCCCAGCAACGGCTCTTACTCCATGGAAACCAAGGAAATTTGCAATTTTTCAACAGCTGGAGATGCCTGGCCCAATTGCGCATCTTTTGGCACCTTATTGATGTGGGTCAGTGTTCAATTGTACTTTTTACAGCGCACTGTATCAAGTACCTTGTGTTTTTTTTTATATACAAATGGTGTGGTTTTTCTACATGTAGATAAAGACATTGAGTTTGTCTTCGACTTAGAAGTAAGACATTTGCTGGGTGAGTTAAATGGGCTTGGCCCAAAGATTTGACGTCGTCTGGGCTACCGAAGGGCACATAATTTATAATGAAAAGTTGAATATAGTAATGACCAGTCGCGATTGTACATAGTTAATGTAGCCGATTTCAATTCGCAAAAACACCAGGCAAAAATCCAAAAGTGGAAAAACTGTTCCAATGCTGCTGGTAAGAGGCTAATCCGACGTATGTTTTGACGAGAAATCGAATGGTGCAAACCGCGTTGCTCTCCGACCAATACTTTTGGCTGTAGCCACAAATGAATAATCATTGATGTCAAGATAACGTGCCCAGCAACGGCTCTTACTCCATGGAAACCAAGGAAATTTGCAATTTAACAACAGCTGGAGATGCCTGGCCCAATTGCGCATCTTTTGGCACCTTATTGATGTATGTCAGTGTTCAATTGTACTTTTTACAGCGCACTGTATCAAGTACCTTGTGTTTTTTTTATATACAAATGGTGTGGTTTTTCTACATGTAGATAAAGACATTGAGTTTGTCTTCGACTTAGAAGTAAGACATTTGCTGGGTGAGTTAAATGGGCTTGGCCCAAAGATTTGACGTCGTCTGGGCTACCGAAGGGCACATAATTTATAATGAAAAGTTGAATATAGTAATGACCAGTCGCGATTGTACATAGTTAATGTAGCCGATTTCAATTCGCAAAAAGACCAGGCAAAAATCCAAAAGTGGAAAAACTGTTCCAATGCTGCTGGTAAGAGGCTAATCCGACGTATTTTTTGACGAGAAATCGAATGGTGCAAACCGCGTTGCTCTCCGACCAATACTTTTGGCTGTAGTTACAAATGAATAATCATTGATGTCAAGATCACGTGCCCAGCAACGGCTCTTACTCCATGGAAACCAAGGAAATTTGCAATTTTTCAACAGCTGGAGATGCCTGGCCCAATTGCGCATCTTTTGGCACCTTATTGATGAGGGTCAGTGTTCAATTGTACTTTTTACAGCGGACTGTATCAAGTACCTTGTGTTTTTTTATATACAAATGGTGTGGTTTTTTCTACATGTAGATAAAGACATTGAGTTTATCTTCGACTTAGAAGTAAGACAACTCCTGGGTGAGTTAAATGGGCTTGGCCCAAAGATTTGACGTCGTCTGTGCTACCGAAGGGCACATAACTTATAATGAAAAGTTGAATATAGTAATGACCAGTCGCGATTGTACATAGTTAATGTAGCCGATTTCAATTCGCAAAAAGACCAGGCAAAAATCCAAAAGTGGAAAAAACTGTTCCAATGCTGCTGGTAAGAGGCTAATCCGACGTATTTTTTGACGAGAAATCGAATGGTGCAAACGGCGTTGCTCTCCGACCAATACTTTTGGCTGTAGCCACAAATGAATAATCATTGATGTCAAGATCACGTGCCCAGCAACGGCTCTTACTCCATGGAAACCAAGGAAATTTGCAATTTTTCAACAGCTGGAGATGCCTGGCCCAATTGCGCATCTTTTGGCACCTTATTGATGTGGGTCAGTGTCCAATTGTACTTTTTACAGCGCACTGTATCAAGTACCTTGTGTTTTTTTTATATACAAATGGTGTGGTTTTTCTACATGTAGATAAAGACATTGAGTTTGTCTTCGACTTAGAAGTAAGACATTTGCTGGGTGAGTTAAATGGGCTTGGCCCAAAGATTTGACGTCGTCTGGGCTACCGAAGGGCACATAACTTATAATGAAAAGTTGAATATAGTAATGACCAGTCGCGATTGTACATAGTTAATGTAGCCGATTTCAATTCGCAAAAAGACCAGGCAAAAATCCAAAAGTGGAAAAACTGTTCCAATGCTGCTGGTAAGAGGCTAATCCGACGTATTTTTTGACGAGAAATCGAATGGTGCAAACCGCGTTGCTCTCCGACCAATACTTTTGGCTGTAGCCACAAATGAATAATCATTGATGTCAAGATCACGTGCCCAGCAACGGCTCTTACTCCATGGAAACCAAGGAAATTTGCAATTTTTCAACAGCTGGAGATGCCTGGCCCAATTGCGCATCTTTTGGCACCTTATTGATGTGGGTCAGTGTTCAATTGTACTTTTTACAGCGGACTGTATCAAGTACCTTGTGTTTTTTTATATACAAATGGTGTGGTTTTTCTACATGTAGATAAAGACATTGAGTTTATCTTCGACTTAGAAGTAAGACAACTCCTGGGTGAGTTAAATGGGCTTGGCCCAAAGATTTGACGTCGTCTGGGCTACCGAAGGGCACATAACTTATAATGAAAAGTTGAATATAGTAATGACCAGCCGCGATTGTACATAGTTAATGTAGCCGATTTCAATTCGCAAAAAGACCAGGCAAAAATCCAAAAGTGGAAAAACTGTTCCAATGCTGCTGGTAAGAGGCTAATCCGACGTATTTTTTGACGAGAAATCGAATGGTGCAAACCGTGTTGCTCTCCGACCAATACTTTTGGCTGTAGCCACAAATGAATAATCATTGATGTCAAGATCACGTGCCCAGCAACGGCTCTTACTCCATGGAAACCAAGGAAATTTGCAATTTTTCAACAGCTGGAGATGCCTGGCCCAATTGCGCATCTTTTGGCACCTTATTGATGTGGGTCAGTGTTCAATTGTACTTTTTACAGCGCACTGTATCAAGTACCTTGTGTTTTTTTTATATACAAATGGTGTGGTTTTTCTACATGTAGATAAAGACATTGAGTTTGTCTTCGACTTAGAAGTAAGACATTTGCTGGGTGAGTTAAATGGGCTTGGCCCAAAGATTTGACGTCGTCTGGGCTACCGAAGGGCACATAATTTATAATGAAAAGTTGAATATAGTAATGACCAGTCGCGATTGTACATAGTTAATGTAGCCGATTTCAATTCGCAAAAAGACCAGGCAAAAATCCAAAAGTGGAAAAACTGTTCCAATGCTGCTGGTAAGAGGCTAATCCGACGTATGTTTTGACGAGAAATCGAATGGTGCAAACCGCGTTGCTCTCCGACCAATACTTTTGGCTGTAGCCACAAATGAATAATCATTGATGTCAAGATCACGTGCCCAGCAACGGCTCTTACTCCATGGAAACCAAGGAAATTTGCAATTTTTCAACAGCTGGAGATGTCTGGCCCAATTGCGCATCTTTTGGCACCTTATTGATGTGGGTCAGTGTTCAATTGTACTTTTTACAGCGCACTGTATCAAGTACCTTGTGTTTTTTTTATATACAAATGGTGTGGTTTTTCTACATGTAGATAAAGACATTGAGTTTGTCTTCGACTTAGAAGTAAGACATTTGCTGGGTGAGTTAAATGGGCTTGGCCCAAAGATTTGACGTCGTCTGTGCTACCGAAGGGCACATAACTTATAATGAAAAGTTGAATATAGTAATGACCAGTCGCGATTGTACATAGTTAATGTAGCCGATTTCAATTCGCAAAAGGACCAGGCAAAAATCCAAAAGTGGAAAAACTGTTCCAATGCTGCTGGTAAGAGGCTAATCCGACGTATTTTTTGACGAGAAATCGAATGGTGCAAACCGCGTTGCTCTCCGACCAATACTTTTGGCTGTAGCCACAAATGAATAATCATTGATGTCAAGATCACGTGCCCAGCAACGGCTCTTACTCCATGGAAACCAAGGAAATTTGCAATTTTTCAACAGCTGGAGATGCCTGGCCCAATTGCGCATCTTTTGGCACCTTATTGATGTGGGTCAGTGTTCAATTGTACTTTTTACAGCGCACTGTATCAAGTACCTTGTGTTTTTTTATATACAAATGGTGTGGTTTTTCTACATGTAGATAAAGACATTGAGTTTGTCTTTGACTTAGAAGTAAGACATTTGCTGGGTGAGTTAAATGGGCTTGGCCCAAAGATTTGACGTCGTCTGGGCTACCGAAGGGCACATAACTTATAATGAAAAGTTGAATATAGTAATGACCAGTCGCGATTGTACATAGTTAATGTAGCCGATTTCAATTCGCAAAAAGACCAGGCAAAAATCCAAAAGTGGAAAAACTGTTCCAATGCTGCTGGTAAGAGGCTAATCCGACGTATTTTTTGACGAGAAATCGAATGGTGCAAACCGCGTTGCTCTCCGACCAATACTTTTGGCTGTAGCCACAAATGAATAATCATTGATGTCAAGATCACGTGCCCAGCAACGGCTCTTACTCCATGGAAACCAAGGAAATTTGCAATTTTTCAACAGCTGGAGATGCCTGGCCCAATTACGCATCTTTTGGCACCTTATTGATGTGGGTCAGTGTTCAATTGTACTTTTACAGCGGACTGTTTCAAGTACCTTGTGTTTTTTTATATACAAATGGTGTGGTTTTTCTACATGTAGATAAAGACATTGAGTTTATCTTCGACTTAGAAGTAAGACAACTCCTGGGTGAGTTAAATGGGCTTGGCCCAAAGATTTGACGTCGTCCTGGGCTACCGAAGGGCACATAACTTATAATGAAAAGTTGAATATAGTAATGACCAGTCGCGATTGTACATAGTTAATGTAGCCGATTTCAATTCGCAAAAAGACCAGGCAAAAATCCAAAAGTGGAAAAACTGTTCCAATGCTGCTGATAAGAGGCTAATCCGACGTATTTTTTGACGAGAAATCGAATGGTGCAAACCGCGTTGCTCTCCGACCAATACTTTTGGCTGTAGCCACAAATGAATAATCATTGATGTCAAGATCACGTGCCCAGCAACGGCTCTTACTCCATGGAAACCAAGGAAATTTGCAATTTTTCAACAGCTGGAGATGTCTGGCCCAATTGCGCATCTTTTGGCACCTTATTGATGTGGGTCAGTGTTCAATTGTACTTTTTACAGCGGACTGTATCAAGTACCTTGTGTTTTTTTTATATACAAATGGTGTGGTTTTTCTACATGTAGATAAAGACATTGAGTTTGTCTTCGACTTAGAAGTAAGACATTTGCTGGGTGAATTAAATGGGCTAGGCCCAAAGATTTGACGTCGTCTGGGCTTACCGAAGGGCACATAACTTATAATGAAAAGTTGAATATAGTAATGACCAGTCGCGATTGTACATAGTTAATGTAGCCGATTTCAATTCGCAAAAAGACCAGGCAAAAAATTCAAAAGTAGAAAACTGTTCCAATGCTGCTGATAAGAGGCTAATCCGACGTATTTTTTGACGAGAAATCGAATGGTGCAAACCGCGTTGCTCTCGACCAATACTTTTGGCTGTAGCCACAAATGAATAATCATTGATGTCAAGATCACGTGCCCAGCAACGGCTCTTACTCCATGGAAACCAAGGAAATTTGCAATTTTTCAACAGCTGGAGATGCCTGGCCCAATTGCGCATCTTTTGGCACCTTATTGATGTGGGTCAGTGTTCAATTGTACTTTTTACAGCGCACTGTACAAGTACCTTGTGTTTTTTTTTATATACAAATGGTGTGGTTTTTCTACATGTAGATAAAGACATTGAGTTTGTCTTCGACTTAGAAGTAAGACATTTTGCTGGGTGAGTTAAATGGGCTTGGCCCAAAGATTTGACGTCGTCTGGGGCTACCGAAGGGCACATAATTTATAATGAAAAGTTGAATATAGTAATGACCAGTCGCGATTGTACATAGTTAATGTAGCCGATTTCAATTCGCAAAAAGACCAGGCAAAAATCCAAAAGTGGAAAAACTGTTCCAATGCTGCTGGTAAGAGGCTAATCCGACGTATTTTTTGACGAGAAATCGAATGGTGCAAACCGCGTTGCTCTCCGACCAATACTTTTTGGCTGTAGCCACAATGAATAATCATTGATGTCAAGATCACATGCCCAGCAACGGCTCTTACTCCATGGCAACCAAGGAAATTTGCAATTTTTCAACAGCTGGAGATGCCTGGCCAATTGCGCATCTTTTGGCACCTTATGATGTGGAGTCAGTGTTCAATTGTACTTTTTTACAGCGGACTGTATCAAGTACCTTGTGTTTTTTATATTACAAATGGTGTGGTTTTTCTACATGTAGATAAAGACATTGAGTTTATCTTCGACTTAGAAGTAAGACAACTCCTGGGTGAGTTAAATGGGCTTGGCCCAAAGATTTGACGTCGTCTGGGCTACCGAAGGGCACATAACTTATAATGAAAAGTTGAATATAGTAATGACCAGTCGCGATTGTACATAGTTAATGTAGCCGATTTCAATTCGCAAAAAGACCAGGCAAAAATCCAAAAGTAGAAAAACTGTTCCAATGCTGCTGGTAAGAGGCTAATCCGACGTATTTTTTGACGAGAAATCAAATGGTGCAAACCGCGTTGCTCTCCGACCAATACTTTTGGCTGTAGCCACAAATGAATAATCATTGATGTCAAGATCACGTGCCCAGCACGGCTCTTACTCCATGGAAACCAAGGAAATTGCAATTTTTCAACAGCTGGAGATGCCTGGCCCAATTGCGCATCTTTTGGCACCTTATTGATGTGGGTCAGTGTTCAATTGTACTTTTTACAGCGGACTGTATCAAGTACCTTGTGTTTTTTTTATATACAAATGGTGTGGTTTTTCTACATGTAGATAAAGACATTGAGTTTGTCTTCGACTTAGAAGTAAGACATTTGCTGGGTGGAGTTAAATGGGCTTGGCCCAAAGATTTGACGTCGTCTGTGCTACCGAAGGGCACATAACTTATAATGAAAAGTTGAATATTGTAATGACCAGTCGCGATTGTACATAGTTAATGTAGCCGATTTCAATTCGCAAAAAGACCAGGCAAAAATCCAAAAGTGGAAAAACTGTTCCAATGCTGCTGGTAAGAGGCTAATCCGACGTATTTTTTGACGAGAATCGAATGGTGCAAATCGCGTTGCTCTCCGACCAATACTTTTGGCTGTAGCCACAAATGAATAATCATTGATGTCAAGATCACGTGCCCAGCAAACGGCTCTTACTCCATGGAAACCAAGGAAATTTGCAATTTTTCAACAGCTGGAGATGCCTGGCCCAATTTCGCATCTTTTGGCACCTTTATTGATGTTGGGTCAGTGTTCAATTGTACTTTTTACAGCGGACTGTATCAAGTACCTTGTGTTTTTTTATATACAAATGGTGTGGTTTTTCTACATGTAGATAAAGACATTGAGTTTATCTTCGACTTAGAAGTAAGACAACTCCTGGGTGAGTTAAATGGGCTTGGCCCAAAGATTTGACGTCGTCTGGGCTACCGAAGGGCACATAACTTATAATGAAAAGTTGAATATAGTAATGACCAGGTCGCGATTGTACATAGTTAATGTAGCCGATTTCAATTCGCAAAAAGACCAGGCAAAAATCCAAAAGTGGAAAAACTGTTCCAATGCTGCTGGTAAGAGGCTAATCCGACGTATTTTTTGACGAGAAATCGAATGGTGCAAACCGCGTTGCTCTCCGACCAATACTTTTGGCTGTAGCCACAAATGAATAATCATGATGTCAAGATCACGTGCCCAGCAACGGCTCTTACTCCATGGAAAACCAAGGGAAATTTGCAATTTTTCAACAGCTGGAGATGCCTGCCCAATTGCGCATCTTTTGGCACCTTATTGATGTGGGTCAGTGTTCAATTGTACTTTTACAGCGCACTGTATCAAGTACCTTGTGTTTTTTTTTATATACAAATGGTGTGGTTTTTCTACATGGAGATAAAGACATTGAGTTTGTCTTCGACTTAGAAGTAAGACCATTTGCTGGGTGAGTTAAATGGGCTTGGCCCAAAGATTTGACGTCGTCTGGGCTACCGAAGGGCACATAACTTATAATGAAAAGTTGAATATAGTAATGACCAGTCGCGATTGTACATAGTTAATGTAGCCGATTTCAATTCGCAAAAAGA